>NW_008794578.1:305683-318938 GCF_000699145.1 Aptenodytes forsteri
TAGATTTAGACTAGATATAAGGAAGAAATTTTTTACGCTGAGGGTGGTGAAGTACTGGAGGAGGTTGCCCAGAGAGGTGGAGGATGCCCCATCCCTGGAAACCTTCAAGGTCAGGTTGGACAGGGCTCTGAGCAACCTGATCCAGTTGCAGATGTCCCTGCCCATGGCAGGGGCGTTAGACTAGATGACCTTTAGAGGTCCCTTCCAACCCAACCTATTCTATGATTCTATGATTCTAATTCATCTTTCTTCTAATTATGTTGGAAATTTGGATTAAATTGAGAAGTAATTTGGGGAGAAAAGAGTAGGTTGTTTAAATGATTATGCTGTTGAAGAAGAAATTCTTCCCCAGTGCAAGACCATACTCATCTGTATGACTCTAGTTACATCTATACTGAATGTTAGGGTTAATCGTAAATTTACTTTTAAGCCTATAACTGCTGAACTTGTGCAATAAAAACACCTTAGATCAACCCCCAACAGCTGGCCATACCTCAAATTCAGCACTATGTGGAATGTCCAAATGCAAGGTAGCGATGTCTGCTGGTCCTTCCTGCTGTGTATGGAATTTATTCATACACTGAAAGTTGTAAATGCAGTAAATCCAGCAATGGTGATTCTGCAGTTTCTTGGTCCATCATTTCTAGCCTTCTACAAACTTTTATTTCTTCTCCTTTTGCTTGTGATTAGAGCAAGCGGGGAAACAGAAATAAAGTCCATTCCTAAAAGGACTCTGGAGCAGAGTGTGGACCACTGTAGGGTGGCCCCAAAGCAATGGATGCAAAAATGTGGATTTTGTGTCTTAAATCAGGTGAAGATGGTCTTCAGATTAGACCCTGGGGATAGCTGTGTGCTATATCACTTGATGGATGTTGTTCCTGAAAGGTGTTACTGACTGCTTTGTTCTGCTTAGGTGAGCAAAACAGTCCGATTGGGGCTGATGTTTATGCACTATGTGTTCATTTTTGGCATAAATTCAGTTTAATGTTTCCATTGTATATGTCTTTTCTGCTCTTTTTGCATTCTGTATAAAGAGTGCACAGAGACTATGTTTGTGAAATTGAGGAAGAATAGTAAATCAGTTGGTTGATTTTGATACAGTTTCTATCCAGAATATTTTTGGACTCTTGAATTAAGCATCTGAATATAAGTTGTTTTTTTCCTAAGTAGTTCTGTGTTTGAAATGCTGGAAGCAAGCCACAATTTTCTGGATTCACAGTGTACCACTACAGATCAATATTACCCTGTCTGAATATATGTTATATCCTGGCTGACTACACAACACAGGTTGGAAGCTCTCCTACAACTAGATTCAAGCACAGATCCCCATTTATCACCTAAACAAATATATCATTTGAGTTTAAATCATCATGTCTTCCCCCCCCGCCCCCGGAAAGAGGAATTTGATGACTTGCTGAAGGTTTCAGGAAGTCCCGGAGAAACGACTGCTGTGCTTCATGATCAGGTAGTTTGGACACACAGGATTTATGTACTGTAGTAACCATGATCTGGCTACCTAGATACACTGCTGTTTGCAGTTTTAATGGCTAAAGGGCAGGAGCAACTACAGGGCTCACAAAGTATATGATGGCATATTCTCAAGCATATAGTGTCCTTTCTGGATGTTCCTCTTGAGTTTTGCTGTGAAGAGGATTAAAGGAGAACTAAACATATTTCCTTGGCTAAAATACTGCTCACTTGTAGGGGAGAAAGTCCAGAATGATATCCTTTCCCTACTGACAGAGCATTGTAACTCTACAGTAAGAAACCTGTGCCAAACATTGTTTCTGTTGCAAGGGTTTATGAATAGTAGATCACAAGTTGATACTGGACACCTGAAACACAATAGTTGGTGGCAACTCTGGATAGCAAGTGTTACAAAACTGGAGAAATTTTGAAGGAAGTTAGTAGTTAGACTTGTTCTTTCAGAGCTCCATAGTGGGGGAGAAAAACAGAAAGTGGTGTCAGAAGGATCAGGGAAGTAATCAGCATTGAGGCCTGAGTGGAATAAAATGGTGTCCAAGAAAGAAACACAGATGATGTCATGGCACACTGTAACCCTTTCTCTGTAGCCCCTGTTGTCAGTTTGCCCCCCACAGCTGGGGTTTTAGCTGCTCATGTAAGGGGTCCAGTTTTGATACGCCCCAGCTGTGTAACCTTGACTCAGACTGCTGAGACAGAGCTGTGAGACCGACCATCTGTACAGAGATAAAAAAGGTAAAAATTACAGAGAGTGATAGGACTGCTGATCTGCGATTGCTAGGAGATCAAGGATTCAAGAGAGAAAACATCCACATGAAAAGATAAAATCTTAGAGAAAAGAAATGCAGAGAGGGTAGCTGGAGGCTGGTCTAGTCAGGGACAGTCAGAACTGCCAGGTTGCGGTTGAGCCATCAGGGCTGTCAGTGCTGACAGTAGGAGGAAGGCAACAGCTCTGCACCCCTAATGATGGCTCTTGGGAGCCATGGCCACCAACCCTTCCCTCCTCACCGACATCTGCCCAGCTGGTGAAGGCTCTCCAGGTGCTGTATTGGAGTGTGGGCACACCAGTGTTTAACCTCATAGCTCACTAAATACTAGCGGTCTTTTATGTGCATTGGCCAATAAAAAATTGCTTTGTACTTATAAGTTACCCATATTCTGCTTGCAGAGTCTTTTTGTGCCAGGCTAATGATGCCCAAACAAACTGACTATAAAAATATTTTGTAGAGGTTAAGAGGTGATTTTATTACTATGCTGGGAAGCCAACGTGCATATTTAAGAAATTAGCAGCATAATAGGAAAGGAACATGATCTTGGAAGAAATGATTTACATTTGTAGAATTAAAAAAAAAAAAAAAAGGAATTTCATCTAGCAGGAGGTACAGTAAATGTCCCTGGGATGGATGAAGTATCCTTTGCTGCAGCCATACATCTAGAAGAGCTCTGATGCTCAGAGCTATCTGACATTAAATCATGTCAAGCAGAAGCAAACACCAATGGAAAAAAAAATCATTAATGTTTTTAATTAGGTTGTCTTGAATTCTCATCAGCATTCTGAAAGCAAAGGGCTTATTTCAGTAAAAATCATGGCCAGCTTCTGTAGCAAGGAAACTGGCTGTACTCTAACTGAATTGGGCCCTAAATTTGTTGCTTGGCAAGAGCAGGGAAGTGCTTTGCTCTGGTGTCTGACTCCATTGGCAGTGGTGCTTGTTAATCACACAACCCATTACAATGCACTGTACAAGGAGGAATCTCAAAAACATCTTATCGCTGAGCTAAAGGCTATAAAGTGCAGTCTTTTCTACTAACCAGATTTGTGCTCTGTTGTGTTTAATGGTAGTTGTGCCAGTCCATTATTGCTCACAAATGGTGACTATAGAGACTGTGGCTGAGAACCCTCAGTATGAGTGCAAGAAGGGGAGGACCTCAGAGCTCATGTTTTGAGGCAATATTTAGGCTAGCTTAACACTGAGCAATAAAATGAAGACAATAACATGGAAAATGAAGGCTAAAAATGTTTAATTACTTTACCCTGATCACCCTGCTCCCTTCCAAGTTGGCAAGTAGGAACTGCAACTTGCCAAACGTGTTTTATTTTTAAATCTTTTATCCATTGGCAAAATTGCATATTGCGTCAGACCTCATAAATGTGTTTTACAATTTTGTAAGGTTTTCCAGCCTGCACATACCTATGTGTTCATGCACACATACTTAGACAATTGACACATGCAGGGGCAACTCTGACTTTGGGTTTTGTGGGGGTCCATCCCCCATTGAATTTTGTAACTCTAGGTAAAATCTCTCTGAGACATGCTTCCCTGTTCACTCAGCACAGCAGCAGCATCAACACTAGCACCAAGCCCAGCACTGCAGCCCACTGGAGGAAGTACTCTCTACCCATGCAGTAAACCTTGGAGGGAAGGAATCCCCCCACCACCAGCACCTTCCACCCCTCCAGCTAGGAAGCTCAGGAACCACCCACATGTACAGTGTTTTTGTGAAAATGTTCGATGCTCCCTCTAAACACTGCTCTAGGATCTTGTTTAATGTGTAGCAGAGCATGCAAATATCAGTAATGTTGAAATACTGACAATAATAAGTAAATGGAGAAGTAGCTTAGTCTCATACAAACCTCAAAATCTGGTAGTAGAATCAGAGCCCTGGCACAGCACTGCTTGACTCCTTTTAATCTAGGAGATGGGCATCACTGCAGCTGTGTACACTTTCATTTACACTGCCCATTTCCTGTGATCCTTTCTAGCACACAAACAACCCAACTAGCAAATAAGTCTAATATTTTTTGTATATTAGCATTCTAGTGAGTGTGACTGATTTAAATTTGGGTATTGGTTAGTAAGTAGTGTCTGGCAGTATCTGATGGCTAGTAGCTCAATGGAGTGTAATCTTATTCACATAATTCAATTACTTTCAGTTACTTTTCCATTTTTATATTCAATGGGAAATAAATAGAGACAGTAGCTGTTTTTCCAGGAATTTAATACCTTTTTTGGGGTGGCACAGATGAATGTCACTTCATCGCTGAAGAGGTTGAGCTAACTTTCTAGAAGGATTTGTGTGCATAAACTGTCGGTTGCATGCATCCCTGGATGTGCACTTCCACACAGTGTAGCATGGTCCAAAGTTGACAGTAATTCTTTGTATTACTGTTGTGACTGAAATGTGCTTTCATCATTACTATGCCCTAGCTGATCAGCAGAGAAAGTAAGAAGTGTCACAGACTGTAAAAAAGACCATAACTTAAAAATAAAAACAATGTTCTTAGGAAGGAGGGGTCATGTAGTTAAGCATATTTTTATTTTTTACAAAAGCTAATTATTTATTACCAATATTTGGCTCAAAATATAATCCTGCAAAATTAATCGTTCCCAATTTTCAACATTTGGCAACTACAAATCAAGATTAACAAAGGGACCTTAGTAATAAAAAGCACAGACTTGTTTTGGAGGCACATGTTTTTCCTCTCAGATGAGAAAGGAAATCAGACATGTAGCTATGAATTTGATTTAATTTTTTTTTAAATACTTATGTATGTGTATGTATGTATATACATATGATTTTACGTGGGTGCATGCATACAGAATCTGTCTCTAATTTTGACATTATTTTGATTTTTATTTTAGATTTTAATACAGTTCCTTTGCATATTCCAACAAATGACCAATGTATATTGCAATCACGTCAGTTCTGTATCCAATTTATTTTTCAAATATTCGATGTTCTGAATCATAGTTATCTTAAAGACCACATTTCTTTTCATTACCTCTCAGACTGACTGTGCTCTATAGGAGCAGTGCGGTCAACAAAGTCCAGGAAGAATGCATTCCCGTGCTTTCCATATCATATTAACTGCTCTAAGACTATATTCTCTTAGCTACTAATGACCCACGTTTCAGTCAGATTCTGGGACTCTTCCTTTTCTGGTAATCCTTCTACAGTGAAGAGAAATATTGAGCAATAGCATTTATCATTAACAAATTAAATAGGGGAATGAGTGCCCAAGAATATAGAATAAAAATACTGAGATATCCATAAATCATTATTTTTTTAACTTTGTACAAGATAGGATTTCCTAGATATAAAGGAAAGTGATTTGATATATATAGATTAACAACATGCTTTGCCTTTTATGGATTTTAAAAGATAAATTTGGATGTAAGGAAACACAAAACCTTGTCTTGTTGTGAATTCCAGTGTATAACATAAGGAACACCTGGAATCTTTCAAAACCGAGATATCAGCAAATCCTAATTCTAAGGTAAATAGGTCAAAAAGCACAGAAATTTGAAACTGCACATGGTGTCCAAGAAGAAATAATTTTTTACAGAATCTTGAGTTCTTCCAAGCTTACAGCTTAGTGAAACAAAGTAAAGCAAATTTAATATGGACACAATATTGAGACATAATAAACACAGTGTTTTCATTGCTCCTTTTACCAATATTTATAGTTTTTTTGATGTGGTAGTTTAGACATAGTGTCATCTGTGGTGGCTTAGGGTGGTTCAAGATTATGTTTAAGACTTCTTTGTGAAAGATTTTTTTTGAGATTTTCAGCTACTGGCCCAAAATTTGAGTTGGTGTCCTATAGGGTCTGTGCATACCTGACAGTCCCATGCAGATGTCTTGGAGACCCTAGGATATTGCAGGTGGTGTTAGAGATCTGTGTTTAGTCAACTGTATTGTCTTTTTTGGACAGATTTTATGACATTTAACTTTAGCTATCAGAAAGATAGGGGGAGGATTCAATTCAATTCAATGTTGATACCTAAATTAGGTATCTACCTCTGTCATGTGGCATATGTATCATTCCTGTGCAGATATCTCAGACAACTTAGGACATCTGAAATGGCAATAGGTGTCATTTTGGCAATTGACTTTGCCAATTCAATTGCCAGGATTCTTAATGAAACCTAGTTGATAGAAACTTAAGTGCCATTCAGCACATGCCAATGCTCATTTGCTTATTGGGTTCATTCTGCCCAATTTGGGTATCTGCTTTAGGCTGTCATTAACTCTTTCCAGAGTCACCAGACTATGGAGAAAGCCTATATAATTAAGACTTCTCCAAACCTTAAAAGTTTAAGGTAAGTTTAAGGGCTTAAAGCAAAATACTTCATTTTTAGATAGTTGGAGAAAGATAAGATAAATTCACATTTTCTGACTATTTCTTGTGATTAAAAAAAGACAGTAACATTACATGTAGTGGTCCATCATCAGTAAATTTACAAATTAAACCCAAATGATATAATTTTCTAAGATGCAAAGAGTTTTCTTTCAAAGTATTTTTTTTGGCAAAATTTTCATCTCTATAAATCCTTTTTTTTTCCCTTTTTTGTTCAGGAAAAAAGAAAATTCTTCCCCAAAAGAATAAAGACAAAAACCCCCTCCTTCTAGTTATAATGAAAGACTTCTATAAAGTATGTGTCTTGAGCTAGAAATTGTAATTTTATAATAGACACTTCAATGCCAAGACTGTGGGATGAAAAAAGTCTACTGTTGTAGTGGCTAAATAAGTGTCTTGAGCTAAAAATTGTAATTTTATAATAGACACTTCAATGCCAAGACTGTGGGATGAAAAAAGTCTACTGTTGTAGTGGCTAAATCACTGACACTGTCAAAAGAGCAGAGCTACCTTCTGGACACTTGCTGCTGTGATACTTCTGAAATATATCAGAGACGGTGAAGTGTTTGGTCTCTTATCACACATAAAAAAAGAGGAATTAAAAATCAAAAGAAAGCATCATTTTGATTCTGAGCACTTCATTCTTCATTATACTAAAGTCAACTGTTGACCTTAGATACACATAGAAAATTATAATTTCTGAGAGCTCTGACATGTTTTGCCATTTCCCACTGGTGCGGTGTATGAGGTTATTGCCCTAGCTCTCTGTCCTAAGTGGGCAGTATATCTGTTTCTCACTGTTGTGGTTCATAACCTGGTATATGAACTCAAATGATTGCTGATTGGAATTATCATACTGCAATGCCAAGTAATAATCGCGTTGCCTATTCTGTGTCCCTGCAGTAGGGTAACAAACAGTTGAGTATCGTAACCTCTTAGTAAATTGCAGCATAACTATAAAGATAACAGGTCAAACCCCTGGCAGACATCTCACTTGGGGGAAAAAAACAACCAAAAAAACCCAAGCCATACCAAAGCAATAAAGTGACATACAATTTTTTTTTTTTTAACAGAAGGATCACATAAATTAACTTCATATTGTAGAAGAATAAAGCCGATGGTAATAAATGCCAGATTGTCTTTATAAAGCTGGTGAGAAAGGTCATTCCCTAGTTCAAACAATTTAAATCTGTAAGTCATACGATTTTCTCATACATCTTGATAACTCCTTGAAATAAAGAGTTTGGATTTAATGAATAACTTGGTAAATTCACAGGGACTGGGCTTGCTCTTTCCAAAAGAGAATACTTGGAAAATTTTGATTCGCAGAATGTTTGGAAACTTGTACTCTTCAGTCCCATTCAGACTAAAGGAAATTTCAAAAAGATTTGAATTTTCTGTGAAAGAGAAAATTTTATTTTGGACTGACTTGTTGAAAGATACACTTAAAATATGATTTACCATGTTCTCACTATTGTGCTAAAAATCAAGATCTGTTTTCAGTTATTACAGTTGTGGGAATCACATAAGCTCTTAAAAGTAAAAGTCTGTGCCCGCAGGTCTTCCACTCTATCCATACCACAACTTACATTCTATCTGCAGCAGCACCCTTTTCAGGTATAATATCAGTAAAGTAATGCTGGACTCTCTTGCCATCATCTTGGAGTTTTATGCAATAACACTTTACTCATTAAAGCCAAAAGGAATGAAGAGGTGACTTTATGAAAGATAGATGTCAGAAGACAGACATGGGAAGCCCGGAAAGATAATGAGGACTTAATAAGAATAAAACCTGTCTTCTATTTAATTATAGTTATTGTCTATTTTAAAATAACTTCAGTTGAGCAAAAGGACAAAACTACATTATTCACCCTTCTGTTTTAGAAGGGTCTGTTGTGCTGGTTATTAATTATGGTTAGTATATTAAACATGCCTGGAAGAAGCACCTCAAATAAATGATCAGACACATAGAAAAAAAAATTGACCTGTTTAAATGTCAAGAAATCACACATTTAATTAGCGAGCTTGTTATTTCTCACAAGGAAGATTATCAGATGACAGCGTTCATATTTTAATTAGGAGAGCATACCTTTGCACTCTTCCGCAGGCAGAGTAGGAAATTTGTCATGCAAACTGATTTTCTTTGTGAACTGTTCTGCTCTGACTGTAGGCCCAGACTCTCCAAGGCAAAAATGCACTGAAATCAATAGCATAGATACCTGAATAACCTGGAGAACCTTGGTCACTTTCTTTGACAGGAAAATGCATAGAAGACTATCAAAGGGTCTCTTCTAGCTGAGGGGATTTTTATTGATGTCTTAACAGAGTCATAATTTTGCCCATAAACCTAATTTGACTTCAGGTCTGTACAGTTTCCATACACCTTTGATCTTCTATTTTTATTATTTCAACTAGCTAGCCATTCCCAATCAGAAGACTAATTCAGCACCCATTTATGGTCACTTTTGTTCCTTATGGTTTTAGTTGTCTTTGACTCCAGCAGAATGAAATGGCTGCACACTTCCCTTACCTCCGCAGCAACATCTGTTGACTCTTTTTATTTAGTCTCTCTGGCTTATGTTCTCAGCTCACTTCTGAGCTACGTGTCTGTGTTCTTCTATTCAAGCAGGTAGCAAGCCTTGTGGCCATTCATTTCTTGTGACATTCTTTGATGGGTTTCACTTTGAAGACTTTAACTTCACTTTGGCTTTTCAACATGAAATTGAATGTTCCAATCAGTCTTTAGCATACCAGGTAGCTTTGATACCAGTGTTCATAATCTCTTGTGTTCATCAATCAACATTCCTTGTTTAAAATACAAAAAAAAAAAAAAAAAAAAAAAAAAAGCCCACCACATTATCCTGATGACAGTGGCTATAGTATCCTAGCAACAGCTTCCTTTTATGGTGAGTTGTTTTTCAAAGGTCTAGTGTCCAGAATACTTCAAATAGGCTTAATTCTTCATACAGTTTCTCTAACTTCATCATTCCTTTTTTTATGCAAAATGTCCTTGATAAGGCTATTGTAATAAATAAAATGTCAGATAACCTAGGGGGTTTTATTTTTTTTTTGAAGTCTGCATTTTTATAGTAATGTAATAACAAGGAAAAATGGAGGTTCTTCTCTTAGAAAATTCCCCATAGTAAGTTGTTTATAGGGAGCTATTTAAATTCATGAAGAGTTTTCTACAGAAATGATTTTCACAGAATGTGTATTTTCTCTGGATTTTTTTTCCATAAAATACCTTGATTTTGTTTTTGAAAAGTCAAAGACATGGTGCCTAAAATTTCAACCTGAAAACCTTTTGGCGCTTCTCAAGGAGAGCTGGATGCTTCCTCTGTGCACTCTGTCTCTGCTCCAGGGACCTTCCAGTCTGCCCAGGAGCACAGCTTGCAACAGGGTGCAGATAAGAGTCTGGGTGCCTAATTCTTGGGTTTGGAAACCATTCCACCACCCATGGTATGCTGGCACCTAACTGGCAGATGACTGAATCAATAATTAGATCTAACCCTCCTCTGACAAGCTAAGGAGAGGGCCAGGACAGCAGGGTGGAGGAATGCCGCTGTCAGTAAGGAAACAGTGAAGGTGAATAGATAGGTGGAAAGCAAGCAGGTAAAAAATCTGTTCTTGTTCTCCAGACATAGGGAGAACATTAATAAAAACTATATTAATGTTATATTAAGATCCTTATTGTAATTGTCCATTCTCTGTATCACATGGATTCTTTTCTACCTTCTGGTTCTGTAAAATGTTGTGGAAAATATTCACCTCTATCAAGACTTTAAATAACTTGTAACAGTTATGGTTATCATGAGATGGAACTTTAAATTTTAGCTAGGAGTTTTAAATCTTTATTCAGTCCATTTCAGTCTCACAGAATGGCAGAAATCTAATCAGACTAGACTTTGAGCCTTATTTGAATGTTTCATAGATAAAAGAAGAATTCATATGAGACATAATAGCAATTCTAGAATTACGTCTTTGCCATTTTTTCTGTGTTGTTAATTTTTTGAAGTCTCTTCTGTAAGAAAATAATCTAGGTTGGATTTTTTTTTTGTGTGTGTGTAAGTGTTGATTAGCACTGTTGCTCCTGTAATGCTGATTTTGCCAGCATTCGTTAGAATTTGGTTGTTTACCTGTGGAATATGTCAGCAAACTTGTATAGATAACTTCAGAGAAGAGCAATGAGAGAAACCCATTGCATTTATCATTGAGGAGGTAGGAAGGCAGAAACTTTCTGGCGATGCCCCAATGACTCCCTGTGGCAGATCACAGAAATATAGCTTTCCAACAAAGTAAAAGATAGAAATGAAGGGAAGGCTAGTGCAGTGGAATCTTTTAAATACTTTATACATCTTAACTCATTTTCACACTCTTCGTATGGTTTCTAACATTTTCCTCTGATTTTGCCCTCCTTTGATCATGAGACTATAATGTTCCTCAGGCAGATCATAATATTACAGCACTCCCTATCCTGTGGAGGATATGCTGGGAAAGTGAAGAAGAGAGCTGCTGGGAGATGTTAAGGAACAGTTCAAAGCCTCATAGATTTTATGGTCAAAAGTGTGATTGTTTACTCTGACCTCTCCCATAAAACAGCCCTGGAAGCTTTAAGCCTGTTTTTCATCTGACTGAAAGCTCTATGAGAGGACACTGCAAGTACCAGACATCTGCTGCAACTAACCCTGAGTCAGGAGAATTGCACATATCTTAGTGAGGTTTAGTGAGAAGATGTAGGCATGACTGAGAATCGGCAGTTGTGGCTGTACTACAGAAAAATGCACTGTTTATGTTCCAGCTACCTCCATTTCCTTCAGACTTTATTCCCTGGGTTTCAGAGGTTTATGTTTCAACATTCTCCACACCCTGGAAAGAAATAAGAAAATGGCAGGCAACTTAATCCATACACAGTTTCTTCTGCAGCCAGCTATAATAGAAAGATAGACTAGGATATCTTATTCAAAACTTTTCACATTTTATTTCTGGCTGGATGTGGTAGTATTCTTACAGAAACAAAGAACAAAATAACAACCCTAAACAAAACCACAGATCCTCTCTTAACTGTGTTATTAAAACCACAGATCCTCTCTTAACTGTGTTAGGAAGGAAGGCGAGAGAGTCTAAAGAGAAATGAAGGTTTATGAATCTTGCAAAGGATCTGTGAATCTCTTTCTATAGTGCTTAAGGGATAATGGTTCTGGTTTCTAGCACTGGTCCATATCTCACAGTCCCTTATCCAAAGACCTCACATGCTGAGCTTACACACATAATGAACAATCAGTGGCAGGGTTAAATTATGTGCCACTCGGTGCAAATTCCCCAGGTTCCCTTTGGTGGAATTTTACTGTAGTTGGCAACGTTTGTGAAACAGAATGCATCTGCTGGCATACATGATTACAACACCTGCTTTCTCAGGATTTGTCCCTAAAAGCATCAACGGCCATACTATTTGTCTGAGAGGCAGAAAGATAACGACATTTTAGCTGTAGGACCAATGAAAACGTAACAGGTTTTTACTGCCAAATCAAAGTTAATCCCAGGTCAAATACAAAAAAAAGTTTTTTCTTCTTGAGTTCTATTGATGAGGAATGCCAAAGATTTGCAGGTCTTGAAAGACAGTTTAGCTGTGAAATGGATGTTAAATTAAGAGTTTAAAAATCATAGTTTCCTCAATACAGGACCCATTTCCTGAATACAGGAACCATGTTCACCTCCATATTTTTTGTGGTAACAATACTCTTGGAATTAAGAAGGAACGATACTCTCTGAGGTCATGAGTGATAAGAGACAAATGCCTGGAAACAAAGAAGTAGATAATAGAAGCAGGGAAATAATTAAAACTACTATGGAGGTATAAAATGTTTGCTTCTGCTTTATGATAAAAATAAGCAAAGAACAAACTAGATAGCATTTACATGAAATTCTCAGTAAAAAGGAAGTTAAAGAAAGTACTATCTCTGCCTAAAAATATCTTTCGTTTTGCAGATGGTTACCTTCCTATTCCCTGCCTTTCAGCCATGTGGGAATAGAGTAAATGAGAAAGTAAATGAAAAGCAATATAATGAAAAGCTAAAAAATTTTTTGCCACAAAACATTACTCAAGTTCACATAGTGTATTGTTTTTATAGTCAGCAAACTCTTAAGGTTTTTAATGTGAAAGGAAAGTGATACATTTAATTTATTATTATGCCAGCAGTTGTTCTGAGAAATGAAAAACTACACAGGACTGAGCCATTCATGATCTGATTTGAAAATCACCAAAAAAGGTGTGATTTAGTTACTTCTATAATCTCTACTGCTTTTCAGAGCAGCCAATTCCTCCTACTGTAGCTGATGTGAAATCTAGATGTTCTGTTCCTAGGGGTGAGATACCGTAGAAAATAGAACACTAACTCAGACATGCACAATGTGAGCCAGTCATTTTGTGTTATAGCTGCTCAGCAAGCAAAAAAAAAAAGGTAAAGTCTCAAAAAATCTTGTTAGAATCATAGAATCATAGAATCATTGAGGTTGGAAAAGACCTCTAAGATCATCGAGTCCAACCGTCAACCCAACACCACCATGTCCACTAAACCATGTCCCTAAGTGCCTCATCTACACGTCTTTTAAATACCTCCAGGGATGGGGACTCAA
>NW_008794578.1:320642-325331 GCF_000699145.1 Aptenodytes forsteri
CCTTCTTCCACAAGCGGTAAACTCTCCTTTTTTTCCTGAGTCCCAGCAAGAGCTCCCCGTTCAGCCAGGCCGGTCGTCTTCCCCGCCCGTTCTTCTTACGGTGTACAGGGACAGCCTGCTCCTGTGCCTTGAAGACTTCCTTCTTGAAGATCGTCCAGAAGATTGTTCAAACTATTCCTAGGCTTCAACTCAGCAGAAAAAGGGTCAGACTGTATGAGTCTCACTATCTATTCAGGTATGCCAATAAACTTGGATTTTGCTACTGTCCTCCAAAATAGTCTGACTCTGATGAGTTTGATCCTAAAAACTCTTGGCTGAAGCATCAGTAATGACTGGTAAAAATAAAGCCTTCTTTACTAAAGATAAGGTTGGAATACAATGACCATAAGCTTCCAATGTGTAGGAAGAAAATAAATGCCTTCAAAATAATAACCATCTGAATGTTCACACTGATACACTATTACTACTGGGAGAAGTATGGAATGCTTCTCCACACAGCACAAAATGGAAGTGTTAAAAATAGTTTTTGTGGTGGACAACTGGCCCTCAAAAGCTAAGCTATATCTTTGGCAAATTTATTTGCTTCAAAAAATTGAACATACTGTTGCTTTCGTGCTTAAGGGAACATGTATTTCACAACAGGACTCTACTGGCAACCACTTTTATATAACAGTAATGTTCTGCAAAAGTAGCATATTAGGACATAAATATATTGCTAATAAACAGCAATGTAGTAAATGTTTTGTATGCACACAGAAGGAACAAAGTTACACATAAAGAAGAAAATAAATCTAATGTGAGTATTTTCAAATTTAATCAGGTCAGCAGTCTTAATGTGTTTGAGTTTGGGTGCATCAAAATGAAAGAGTGAGTTTAGTGGCTAGAATACAGAATTGAGAATCAATATTCCTAGGTTTTATTCTGTCACTTACTTGCCGTGTGACTTTGGGCAAATCATCTGAGAGCTTTGCACCTAAGGTTGTTCATCTTTCAAATGAGACATTTACATGATTTATGAGGATGTTGTAAGGCTCAACTCACAGAATATTTGCAAAGGTACAGACTAAGAGGTACTAGAAATGTTAGATGTAATGACAGTAATATGTTGCCATGGCCAGCTGTAAACATTTCTTTATCTTAATGATGGGGTCAAATTGTGGCTGTCAAGTATGTTTTTATGCTTCCAAAGGTGGAAAACTATGTCACGGGTTTTTCCCAGTATAAAACTGGCTTCCTATGTTGTAGTATAAAGCAGGAATTCGTTGTAATCCCAGGTGCCTTGTAGGACTGCACATGCTACTTTTTTACTATATTGTTTCCAGGAGAAGTCCTGCAGGAGGAAATAGCACTCAGGAGGAGTACCAAGGAACTGAAAAGAAAGAAAAAATAAAAAAGACAAATCTATGTTGCAAGTCATTACAGCATAAATCCCTCTGCTTTAAATAACAAAAAGAAGAAAATAGGTCCTTTAATTGGGGTGATTTATGATGAAGCTATAATTTGAGTAAATGAGAATAGCCTCAATGGCAGAAGATGCGTTATTTTGCTGAGAAGAAATGTCTGTGCCCCCATTAAGAGCAACCTCACTTTTTTGATTGATAAGTTAAGGAGGAACTGGGTGGAGAAGCTCAGGTGAGCCACTGGATCACTGCACACTTGGCAGGGAGATACAGGTTTGTCCTGTCTTGCCAAGAGCATCTTTATAGACAAAAGTGTTATCCATTGTCAGGACCCGGCAAGGTAGCTCAGAAAGTAGAGTATGTGTTGCTTTAACTTACCAGATGACAGATGTCCAGTGAATTAGAATTTGTCTATGGAAAAGCATCTTCAAAGAGTTATTTGAAAAGCCACCAGGGATTCTACCAGCTGGCATGGTCCAAGTTCATAGCTCCTGTCTGTGAGGTGGGAGACAGTAGCCTTATCTAAATAGTTAGAATGAGTGAGGAAAGAATTATCACAGAATCACAGAATGGTTGGGGTTGGAAGGGATGCCTGGAGGTCATCTGGTCCAACCCCCCAGATCAAGCAAGGCCACCTAGAGCCAGTTGCCCAGGACCACGTCCAGATGGCTTTTGAATATCTCTAAGGAGGGAGACTCCACAACCTCCCTGGGCAACCTGTGCCAGTTCTCGGCTACCCTCACAGTGAAAAAGTGTTTCCTGATGTTCAGATGGCACCTGCTTTGTTTCACTTTGTGCCCATTGCCTCTGGTCCTGTCACTGGGCACCACTGAAAAGAGACTAGCTCCATTCCCTTTGCACCCTCACTTCAGGCATTTATACACATTGATAAGATCCCCCCTGAGCCTTCTTTTCTCCAGGCTGAACAGTGCCAGCTCTCTCAGCCTTTTGTCATAGGAGAGATGCTCCAGTCCCTCAGACATCTTTGTGGCCCTTTGTTGGACTGTCTCCAGTATGTCCCTGTCTCTTGTACTGAGGAGCCCAGAACTGGACACAGTACTCCAGGTGTGGCCTCGCCAGGGCTGAGCAGAGGGGAAGGATCACCTCCCTCGACCTGCTGGCAATACTTTGTCTAATGCAGCCCAGGATACCATTAGCCCTCTTTGCTGCAAGGGCACATTGCTGGCTCATGTTCAACTTGGTGTCCACCAGGATCCCCAGGTCCTTTTCTGGAAAGCTGCTTTTCAGCTGGGTGGCGTGAGGTTGTTCCTTCCCAGGTGCGGGACTTTGCACTTCTTGTTAAAATTCATGAGGTTCCTGTCAGCCCATTTCTCCAGCCTGTTGAGGTCCCTCTGGATGGCAGCACAACCCTCTGGCATACCAGCCACACCTCCCATTTTTGTGTCATCAGCAGACTTGCTGAGGGTACACTCTGTTCCCTCATCCAGATCATTAATAAAGATTTTGAACAAAATTGGACCCAGTATTGACCCCTGGGGTGTACTGCTATTAATTGGACTCCAATAAGACTTCATACCACTGATCACCACTTGCTGGGCCTGGCCATTCAACCAGTTTCTAACTCACCTCACTGTCTACTTATCCAGCCCATGCAGCAACAGCTAGTCTTTGAGGATCTTATGGGAGATGGTGTCAAAGGCCTTACTGAAATCCAGGTAGACAATATCCACTGCTCTCCCCTTGTCTACCAGGCCAGTCATTTCATCACAGAAGTTTATCAAGTTGGTCAAGCATGACTTCCCCTTAGTGAACTCCTGACTACTGATGATTTTCTTGTCCTTAATGTGCCTGGAAATGGTTTCCAGGATTAGTTGCTCCACCACCTTCCCAGGGATCGAGGTGAAGCTGACTGGCCTGTAGTTCCCTGGGCCTCCTTGCCCTTCTTAAAGATAGGAGTGACATTCATTTTCCTCCAGTCTCCAGGCACTACTCCCAGTTGCCACAGTTGATAAAAGATTATCAAGAGTGGCCTTGCAATGACATCTGCCAGCTCCCTCAGCACTTGTGGGTGCATTCCATCAGGGCCCATGGACTTACGTATATTCAGTTTGCTTAAGTATTCCTTGACCTCATCCTCTTCCATGAAGGATACCTCTTCCTCGCTCCAGCCTTTTCCTGTGGTCTCTGGGACTTGGGATTCCTGAAGGCCGGTCTTGCTAGTGAAGACTGAGGCAAAGAAGGCATTCAGTACTTCAGCCTTTTCCATGTCCTGTGTCACCAGGTCCCCCATATTGTTAAGCAATAGGCCCACATTTCCTCCTGTCTTCCTTTTGTCACCTATGTACTTATAGAAGCCCTTCTTCTTGTCTTTGACATCCCTGGCCAGATTTAGTTTCATGTGGGCTTTAGCTTTCCTAACTTCATCCCTGGATGCTCGGACAGTGTTTCTGTATTCCCCCCAGGATACCTGTCCTTGCTTCCACTCTCTGAATGCTTTCTTTTTGTGTTTTGTGTTTTACCTGACTGTGTCTGTTGGAATAGAATTCTCCTGAGCTTGGAGGAGGTGATCCTTGAATCCTTCCAAGCAGATCTCTGAAGAGGCCAAAGTCTGCTCTCCTGAAGTCCAGGATTGTGAACTTGCTTTTCACACTCCTCTCTGCCCTGAGGATCCTGAACTCGACCATCTCATGGTCATTGCAGCCAAGGTTGCCTTTAGTCTTCACATCCTCAACAAGCCCCTCCTTGTTGGTGAGTATGAGGTCCAGCAGAGCACCTCTCCTCATTGGCTCCTCTGTCACTTGGAGGAGGAAGTTATCATTGATGCATTCCCAGAACCTCCTGGATTGCTTATGTCCAGCTGTGTTGTCCCTCCAGTAGATATCAGGGTAGTCAAAGTCCCCCTTGAGGACCAGGGCCTGTCCTTCCTAAAGAGCCTGTATCCCTTTGTTGCAACAGTCCAGTCATGGGTGCCATCTCACTGTGTTTCCCTGGCTCCAACAGGATCATAGCCCTGCAAATGCACACATTTTATCTCATCGTGTTTATTCCTGTTGTGGTTTAATCCTGTCCAGCGACTAAGCACCACACAGCCACTCCCTCATTCCCCCCACAATGGGATGGGGGAGAGAATTGGAAGACTAAAGGTGAGAAAACTCGTGGGTTGAGGTAAAGACAATTTAATAGGGAAAGCTAAAGCCACACACACAAACAAGGCAAAACAAGGAATTCATTCACTACTTCCCATCGGCAGGCAGGTGTTCAGCCATGTCCAGGAAAGCAGGGCTCCATCACGCGTAATGGTTCCTTGGGAAGACAAACGCCATCACTC
>NW_008794578.1:329890-330858 GCF_000699145.1 Aptenodytes forsteri
GTCTGCCATGCTCTGGGTCGCTCATGCTCCCTGGGGGCTGCTTTTGTATGTGAGGGTGTTTGGCCGCCGTCCCTCCTGTCGTTGCCCACCCTGAGTCAGAGCTGCCGCTCTTCTGGAGCTCCCTCCTCCGGCTTGGGGAGAGGGGGAGCTGGGGCACCCTCTCACCCCCTGCGCTTTTGCCTCCGTGGGTTTTGCCACGGTTTTGCCGCTTCAGGAAGGGGCCCCTGGCACGATCCTGCGCTCTGGAGCCCTTCGCCTTGGTGGCTTCGCTGAAATGTTGAGTTCCTGGAGAGGGGACTACCCCTGGAGTAGTCAGAAGGCTAGGCAAGCTTTGGCAGTCCTTCCACAACATCCTGCATCCTGGTTCCTGGAAGGCAGCAAACCTCTCTAGATGACTGGTTGAGTTGACAGATGTGTGACTCTGTCCCCTGCAGCAGGGAGTTACCCATTACAATGACTCACCATTTCTTCCTGGTAGTCTTGCATGGTTTAGGGTTAGGTGAACCAGGTTCTTTGTAGGCACATCTGGCTTCTCTTCAACTTTGAGGGGTGTGAACCTATTTTGCATTTGTAAGCCCTTAGGTGGGGCAGGAGCTTTCCTCTTGGTACCAGAAGCCACCAGCTTCCATCCTTTGCTTTCTCCAGAGGCTGCATTTACCATGGTAGTGGGGTGTCCTGGTTTTGGCTGGGATAGAGTTAATTTTCTGCCTAGTAGCTGGTATGGTGCTGTGTTTTGGATTTAAGATGAGAACAATGTTGATAACACACCGATGTTTTAGTTGTTGCTAAGTAGTGCTTACACTAGTCAAGGACTTTTAGCTTCCCATGCTCTACCAACTGAGAAGGCTGGAGGTGCACAAGAAGCTGGGAGGGGGCATAGCCAGGACAGCTGAGCCAAACTGGCCAAAGGGATATTCCATACCATGTGACGTCATGCTCAGTACATAAACTGGGGGAAAGCTGGCTCG
>NW_008794578.1:330967-335522 GCF_000699145.1 Aptenodytes forsteri
GTCCCACCGGGGGGAGGGGGGAGTGAACAAGCAGCTGTGTGGTGCTCAGTTGCCGGCTGAGGTTAAACCACAACATGGGGGTTCTTCAAGCTCTTGAGTCTCAGAGAAGGTCCTATCTCCCTTTCACCTTCTCTGATGATGACCCATGCCATAGGAATTCCCATAAAGAAAATGCACAAATAGAGCACCCAGTTAATTCCATTGTCACATCTTTCTGCTCTATGTGAATTTCCAAAGCAAAAACAGAGAACAGAATTACAGGTGGGAATAAAGGTACCGTTTCAAAACTGCTTAAGAGCCTCTTAAATATTAGTTGCTGGACCCTACAAAGTAGCTTACAGGTATACCTACATAAACATTGAATAGTTTTATGGCAGAAATCATAGGCTATATTAAAATTTTATCCTCCAAAAATTAGATTAAAAATGCCCATTCTCTTTTAAAGAAAGATGTCATTAATTATGCCAATATATTTAAAGCTAGTAGAATTTTGTCTTTGAATTGGAAGGAAAGTGCCTTTTGCCAAGAGTAATTTTCAAATATCAGAGCACTTACGACCTGAGAGATTACTTAAGTTAAAAGCACTGATGTACTGTACTTAAGTAAGTCACATTTCTCTAGGAATATCTTTAACAGATTTGTTCATCAAAGCTGCCGGTATTTCTTTTTCTGAGCGTTCATTATATAGATGGATAGCTATGCTACCAGTAGTAGCAAAGATTAACTGGATGCTAGTAAGTTTATTGGAATTGGTGGTTACTGGGAATGTGAAGAGTTGATTAATTAACCATGTTAGTGAATGCTTGAACTATTCCTTTTCTTTGGCTGGCCAAAATATGTGACTAAAATTCCTTGAACATTATGTAATCTTTTAAAAAATTGTATTTAAAGCCTTAAACTGGCTTCAGATAGAAGGTAAAAGACCTGCCAAAGCCCCAGTGATCTGGATGCCACAAGTTACAGCACTTATTACTCCCTTTATTTTGCCACGTTCATCTCCCTTACTATAACATAAAGTGACAGAAATGAAGTGACACAGGCTGACTTTACAAATTCTCCTGAAGATTTTAAAAGCAGTCAGCACCACAGGCATAGTTCTGCTGCAGAGGTACCATCACAGAATGCAGTGGAGATCCTGTACATGCCATAGAAATTGCTCTCAAAGTGTATTTATGAAAACTTGGTTTTGACACAGGTCAACTTTCAAGATTTAAGGCAGCCAAATTGTAAAGTAATATTAGTAATGTAGCTCGAAAGAATGGGTGGAAAACTAACATAATACCAAAATACTGAGTAAGGTGCATTTGGTGCCCTTGTATAGAAAAAAGACCTTAAAAAAGAGAAAACAGCAACACAGAAGGAAGAACATTCTGAACTGTGGATAAAATGATATTAAAAAGCCTATGTTAAAGGAATAATTAAAAAAGCTGTGTTAAAGGAATAAAAAAAGGAGAACTGGTATTTTGATGCAACTGAGGCAAAATGAAGCCTACACGTTACACCATCTAAAGAAAAATGAATACAATTTGAAGATGCATGTGTGTCAGAAGCTGAAGGGCCAGTGCAGGTACAATGAGGACGTAGCCTCCTGGTTTGATAAGAACTTCCTTTTACACAGATAACTTTTCCTTTAGAATACATATGTCCTGTTGCTTCTCCTTGTTCTTGACTATGGCTTTAGGTTCAATGTGCTACAGCATGCTGAAAATAGCGTTGATCAATAGCAATTTTAAGGTAAAAATAAAATGTATGTTGTGTAATGCTTTTCATGTAAGTTACAGATACAATAATCCTATAAGTGGTGTAAAATCTTTACGGCTAAAGCCTTTTTTATTAAAATAGTTGAGAATCTTTTCTGCAAAGTGAAGATCTTTGAAATTGTGTTTAAAGTTTTAGTGTTTCTGATAGAAGAACCTCCAGAAGAAGTGATTACTTGCCTTCCATGTTCTACAATCATTGTACTAACATATCCCTAAATGTCAGATAAAATGTTTTCATAAATAATATATACAACTACATATTTGCCTTAGATATCGCCTTTTAAAATTCCGGTAGTTATTCACCACTTAGTGGAGAAAATCATATCTCTTTGAGTAGACGTTTGAAGCTGGCAGGCAGGGGATTTCATTGGTTTCAGTTAAACATGAAGTGTAGTCAAGATATGCTTTCATATGCATACTTTTCCTTAGTTTTGGTGTATGATACCAGAGAATAATGTTTAAGCTTAAATATGAGAAATATTTTTTTCTCATTTTCATTCATTACATTATATTATTTTGTTGCCCTGGGGAAAATAATAGAACAATCACATACTACTTTTGCTATGCTCTAATCCTTCCTATATTCATATAGAAATATGATCTCATTAAAAAATTATTACTTACTACTCATGGAAGTAAAGCAAACTCTTTACGAAGGTTAAACCCTCCTTCATATATGAAACTTACCTAATAATAAACCACACTAATTTGCCAAGCTTTTGAAAGATGTTGATAAAATATTTTTAACTGTTTAAATAAGCAAAAGCTATCATTAGATGTAACGTAGATTTTTAAGGGGGATATTCAGCTTAGCCAAGTAAATAGCTCTGCCTCTTTCATAAGATAAGGTCTTTTTTTCTTCATTTTATTGCAAGTGCATTTGCAATCTCAAAACTTCTTTCGCCCCTATATTATATAATGAAATACAATGGAGGCCAATATATGTATCTTATAATTGGCACTGACTAAGATCAAGAATGTGGTCAGCTGTCTCAGTTGCTAGGCAGTAGCTTGTTAAGCCATGGAAATACAAGTGCATTTGATTATATGATCATACCCATAATATTTACCAAAAATATGCAGCAAAAATTCTACAATGAGTAGACAAAACCTTAACTGAATAAACACTATACTTGTAGGGTTATTTAATTTAACACTTTAAAAATCACTGTTGAATAATTATTAACAGATTTCTTTAAATAAATTTTGTCCTTCTGGTATGTGGTAAATTCATATAACATTGCTTATTACAGCTTCACCATCACAGATAAGTGTTTGAATTTTGCTTTAATAAAACTGAACTGCTTCCTCACCACTTTAAGCTTCTACAGATGAATGACCTTTCATTAAAAGTCTGCATAATCAAATCTGCTTAAGTCTGTCTCTGATTCTCCACCCTTTCGTGTGAAAGTTGATGACAGATGAGTGGCTAACAGTGAAAAGTGGTCATAGTACTCATTTTAACCATGCTTGCCATTCAGAGTGAAAACTGCCTTATTACAATGTCGGTGAAGATCCCTATGGGAGCTTACATATGTGGCATCAATTTGACCCCTGTGTAACCCAGGGGTGCTATAGCATAAATAAACATAGCCCACTGCTTGCAGAGTGCATTTTTGTTAAGGGAAGAACAAAAACTATTGAGCTCTTGAATCAAGGAGCTTTCCTGGGAACACTTCTTACATCTAAATCTGTCACTGATAGTCACCTGAAAAAAGATGAAATTCCTAAAATATTTCCTAATTGTCCTCCTGATTAAGGGGAATAGGACAAAGGAATTCAATGCAAGTTACTAAGTGAGAGCCATATGGAAAGGTTTCTGCATTTCAGAAATCACATGGAAACAGTGTACCTTAGCACCAGCTGTTTCAGATGATTAAGTTGGGCATAACTTACATCAATAGGTACAAAGCTATTGAAGAATGACAGGTATAGTGTATATAGATTAAATTACAGCATTCTTCTAGGTTCAGACTTTATGAAAACAGTTTTAGCATAGGAAATGTGCTTTTGAATTGATGTCTGCATACCCCTCTCTGCAGGTATGTTCCATTTCGGTGGTACATGCCACACGGCTGATTTTGATAGAGGTAGATGGGTATATCTACAATGACAATTACATTCACCAGGGAGCAAACTCAAGCACTGAACCCTTGTCCATCCATACTGCTTAATTGTCAGATTGCTTTCAGGCTGTCATCCAGATCACTACAATTAGCTTTCTGCCAGACAAGGGCTAGTCATATTTCTCCATTTCCTCTTTAAAAAAAAAAAAAGGAAAAAAGAAAAAGCTAGCACAGAAGAGTCTGCACTAGTTTTGGCTGCTCCTTCCTTCCATACTGCTGCGATACTACCCCTGTAACACATGCTAGAGCACCCAGCATGTGCATTGTTTTATGCTACAAAAGCACAGTGTCACAGAGACTCACAAAATCAAACTAGGCAGGTGATAGATTCAAAAGTAAACTTTATTTTAACCAAAATTATTTAGCAGAAAAATAACTTGAAATGAAGCTGCAACACACCGACAACATCAGTAAACCACAGGTTTCAGGATGGCGAGGAATTAATACTGGCTTTAGAAATGAGGATCCAAAATGTGCACAATCACTCACCTATAAGATGAGGGCTCTCAACCTCGAGGAGTTTCCTTGGGCAGCATCCCGACCCAAGGGGAGAGTCCCCAACTGCAGACCCACTGCTCCAAAGAGGACCAACTCAACTTGCCCTCTGGCGGGGCTCCATTTATACCCTAGTTGAATCTGATCTGTGGTCAATTCTGATTGGCTGAGGGC
>NW_008794578.1:337980-346679 GCF_000699145.1 Aptenodytes forsteri
TTTATCTCAACCCACAAGTTTTTCTCACTTCTACTCTGCCAATCCTCTCCCCCATCCCACCGGCGCGGGGGGGGAGAAGTGAGTGAGTGGCTGTGTGGTACTCAGTTGCCAACTGAGGTTAAACCAGTTTCTGGATATGGTCGGTGGGCTGCCCGTGCAGCATCACCCGGGGTACTCCCAGCACTAATGCTTTTCGCCAAAGGTTGTTCCTTCCCAGATCGTGAGCTTGATCCGGTCTATCTCGGGAAGGTATGGGCTCCCTGCAGGGACGCTGTCAGGGCCGGGGGTTTCGGCTGGCTTGTCGACCCCTCCTATTCCCATCCGCACCACTGCCTGGGTCAGTCCATCTCATCTCTCACCCGTGAGTGACTATGTCGTGTAACGTCTCTGCCCAAGTCAGCACGTGCACAGGCGGATTCTGAGGGTTTTGTCAATTGTGTTCTATGGCCCTCTGGATCCTTTCCCTGAGAGACTGCACATGTCTTTTTAAGACGTCCGGTAGCCCTCTAACGAGAGGTCTAAGGTGGCTGGGGTCCACTGGTGCAGCCATCGGAACCCCTTGCCGCCCCCTCTCACATGTTGCCTGAATACAAGCAGCCTTTTGTACTCCTTCCGCCGGTGCAGCCACGGAACCCCTTGCCGCCCCCTCTCACACGTTACCTGAATACAAGCAGCCTTTTGTACTCCTTCCGCCAATAAGCCACTCGGAACGTGATCAACTGGTCGCTTGCTGGCCCGTCACTCAGAAAACACTCTGGGGCCCCCAAATCCCCTAGCCTTGTTCTCGCTCAACAGTATCCGACACCCCCCCGTTAATGAGACATGACACAAATACTCGGTTTCTGTTTCTCCCGGTCTATGCAAAAACCTGGCTTGTAATTCACTGAGCTTGGGTCCTGTCCAGTGGGTGGTACAGACAGCGGTTCGGGGGTTCCTGCCCTGTGGACCCGTGCACCTTTCTGTTTTAATAAG
The DNA here is from genome assembly GCF_000699145.1 of Aptenodytes forsteri. Taxonomy (NCBI): domain Eukaryota; kingdom Metazoa; phylum Chordata; class Aves; order Sphenisciformes; family Spheniscidae; genus Aptenodytes; species Aptenodytes forsteri. The sequence goes on from NW_008794578.1 coordinate 338,953, forward strand.
AGGCCGCACTTTTCCCTCCAATTCCTCTGTTTCCTCAGAACTGTTTTCATCAGGGTCTCCCCAGATGTCCCCATCCCAATCCTTGGGATCTGCGCTTGCCATTAGCTTTCAGATTTGGACAACACTGGGGGGTCTTTTCGCTTGTGCTAGCATGATCTCAATTTTTTGTCCTAACAGACGCATCCGCTCGCTTTCCCTTTCCAGTTCTCCTTTTAAGCAATCAATTTCTAACTGCTTCTTTAAATTGCTGTTTTTTAATATTCTGGAATAATTATAACGATCTTGCGCTTGAATTAGACAGGCACCCAGGATGGCACACATGGTCCCTTTACCATTTTGATTACTTCTGTGGCATTGTTCTACTCTCTCTGTGACTGCTACTGGTTCAAACCACTTCTCCTTTGCCCATTTTAAACCTGGGGGAGAAGGGCTACATCCGTGCCTCCATAATAATTCCTCTATTGATACCATCCTGCTGACTATGCCAATTTAATGTCATGGAGGCTCACGAAATCAAATTACGCAGGTGACAGATTCAAAACTAAACTTTATTTTAACCAAAATTGTTTAGCAGAAAACTGACTAGAAATGAGGCGTCAACACACCAACAACATCAGTAAACCACAGGTTCAGGATGGTGTACGAGGAATTAATACTGCACAGCCGGCTTTAGAAATGAGGATCCAAAATGTGCACAATCACTCACCTATAAGATGAGGGCTCTCAACCTTGAGGAGTTTCCTTGGGTGGCATCCTGACCCAAGGGGAGAGTCCCCGACCACAGACCCGCTGCTCCGAGGAGGACCAACTCCACTTGCCCTCTGGCGGGGCTCCACTTATACCCTAGCCGAATCTGATCTGTGGTCAGTTCTAACTGGCTGAGGACCTTAACTTTCTTACTCCTCGATAAGGTGCGAAAATAAGGGTGTGAAAAGTAAGGATGCAGCGGTCTTAATGTCCCCAGCCTTTATCAGGGCGGATGCACCTGACACACAGAGCTCTGGTGGCCTGCAACACACTTTTCATGTTGTTTCAAGCACTTTGAACTGAAAAAGCATAGGAAAAAAAAATACACTTTAGGGGGCACCGTTAAGCACCAGAGGAGAGCCAATTGCCATGGGCTGCAGCCCAGTTTGCTCTAGAGCATGGCTTATCCTAAACAGTATGGGTGGGAGCCAGTCTAAGCCATTTGGCCTATGCTGCATGAGACCATCCACTCCACTTCTTCTACACAACTTCATATAGCAGGGTCATGGCATAATTCTGCGAAAGAGGCAAAGCAGATTAACTGTAATTTTTTTCTTCAGAAATTATCTGGACTTTTCTCAGAAATGAAATAAAGGACGTTTATTTTTCTCTTCCAGGAAAAAAGCACATTTCTTCTGGATTTCTCCCTTCCTTTCAGATGGTTTTGCCCTGACCCATTGGCACCAGGACATATAAAAGTAAATCCATCACAGATATATTCTGAAACTATTTATTCCTCTTTTTCTCACTATCTGTAGAACTCTGGTCAAAGCCCTTGACAGCTAAATCAAAAGTACTGGCTTTGCCTGAACCACACACCACATTCTTAAGATCATGTTGTGGGTTAACTCTGGTAGGCCACTAAGCACCACACAGCCGCTTACTCGCTCCCCCACAGTGGGATGAGGGAGACAACTGCAAAGGTAAAAGTGAGAAAAGTCATGGCTCAGGATAAAGACAGTTTAATAAGGAAAGCAAAAACTGTGTGCTTAGGCAAAGCAAAACAAGGAATTCGTTTGCTACTTCCCATCGGCAGGCAGGTGTTCAGCCATGTCCAGGAAAGCAGGGCTCCATCACGCGTAACGGTTACTTGGGAAGACAAACGCCATAAGTCTGAACATCCCCCCCTTCCTTCTTCCCTACAGCTTTTATTGCTGAGCATGACGTCATATGGCATGGAATATCCCTTTGGTCAGCTGGGGTCAGCTGTCCCAGCTGTGTCCCCTCCCAACTTCTTGTGCCCCCCCAGCCTACTCACTGGTGGGGTGGGGTGAGAAGCAGAAAAGGCCTTGACTCTGTGTGAGCACTGCTCAGCAATGACTAAAACATCCCTGTGTTATCAACAATGTTTTCAGCACAAATCCAAAACATAGCACCCTACAAGCTACTATGAAAAAAATTAACTCTATTCCAGCCAAAACCAGTACAGATCACTTTTTTTTTTTTTCTTTAGAGCTACATCTCCCATTCCTCATATACAATTTGTGGTCCTAAAAAACAAATGTGCACAAACTCAAGATAATTCTTATAGCTGTAGAAAGACAGCACATTGGATGGGTTAAAGGTGCCGTAAAGACATTTTATTAGACAATATATGTAAAGTTACTGGGGAAGCATTATACAAACAACAATTTAGTTAGAATACATGAAAAATGAATCATTTTTCTGTAGAATTTAGATAAATACCATATGTTGCTGAGGTTATCTGTGTGAGAACTTGTTTAAACGCTTTGAATTAAATGAAAATACGCTGTAAGGGAGACAGCAGAAGAAAACAAAATAAGAGAAAGAAAAGCTCTGCTAAAGCATACCAAAAGTCTTTTGAGGAAACAAAGGTGAAATCACTAATTGAGGAAAATATCCCGGCATGATCCCAGTTGACCTGGTTAGGTACACTGTTCTCTAACCAAAATCTGAGGTCAAAAAGAATATTATAACCTTGATGATGCATGCCTGAAGGAAAAAGTTAAAGTGGATTTCATCAGCATAAGGCTGAGGCACAGACTATATAAGACAAATAACAATGTGAAAACATGCTGAGAGCGGGAAGTAAAAATTCTCCCTGCAAAGTGCAGGGGTTAACGTGGCTAAGGAAAATCTATACTTTCCAGAATTTGGCTGGCTTCTTGAGCTGTTATGAAAGGTCTGTTCAGCTGCTAATAGTCTTTTGCATCCATTCCAGTCTAAGACAGGCAACAGGATCAAACTTATTCTGAAAAGATAAGATGTAATAACATAGGAAAAGAACAATAAGACAGAGTTTGTAAAATCAGACTGAATTGCAGAACTTCTATATTAGCTGATAGTCCAAGCTGACAAATCATCATTTGAGATGCTTAAATGAGAATGAGCAAAACACTAGAAGCAGCATTCGGGTGTATAAACACTGACTGTATCCTGCCTGACCCCTAGCTGTCATCCCAGAAGAGTGGGGGTCTTCCTGCAGATCTTCCATCGCACCTTCTAGCCCCTTGGGGAACTACACACCTGAATGTTTCAGATGCCTTAGGGCATGCTAAGTGCATGTTGCTAGGTATTTACACAGCTGAATCTCTGTGCCCAGGAGACATAATTTAGACAGTAAGACTGTCTTGCCAGTAAAATAAGCAGTTTAAAGTGACTTTTCCACCTGTGATTTATGCATCTGATGTTTCATTTAAGCTTTTTTTTTTTTAAAAAAGTGATCATCAGGTGGTCTACATCCATATAAGTTGAGACTACATTCCTTACCATATATAAAATCTTATTTGCTTGAAGTATTTTTGTATCTTTGGTATTATATTTTCTATTTCCAACGACCAATTAAAGCCGCACTGACTTCAATTAATTATTCAACATATATATAGAAAGCAATGGTTATTTGTTGATCATTCTTATTCTCAGTAATGTCTCAGGATTTAGCAGCTGAAAAGACTGAACTCAAGTGTTTTGTGCCATTAAACACAATCTAGAATATCTTACTTAGCCTTTAGTTGCAAGAGGTAGCATGCATTTTGTCACATCTGCTAGTTCTGGATGAATATTTTGAATATCTTAGCTCATATTTTCACGATGGTTACTAGCTCTGAGGTTTTTGGGAGGAGACAGCCAAGAAAGTTCCCACTTTCTTTTAATGCATCGAAGGAAAGCAAACATCTTTCATTTCTATACTAATTTGAAAAAAACACCCAATTACATTCTGAAAAGAATCAAAAAATACTGATGCATTTCTTACTTCTTTCCCTTTCCACTCTGTTTCCTACTCCCTCTTTTTTTCTTTTTTGCACTGTCCTGTACTTCTTTGGGTGTGCAACTGTGTAAGAAATTTAAGTTCTAATTGTTCCTTGGAGATCTGTGCACAGAAGGAGCATATGGCCATATGGTTTCTCTCTGTGGCACTGCCACACAGATTACACGCTCTTCATAAGCCAAACCAAACTAAATGCACAATCTTCTTGAAAACTTTGTGAGATTTGAAAAGTGTTAATATAGTGCAAGCTGTATACAAGTTGTGTAATTCCTTTATATTTACAAATATACACACCCACATAGACCCCTCTCCAAAAATATCTTCCAAGGACAAAGCCTCATGGTGACCAAAAGAGGCTGGGAAGCAGTGTGGTAGTGTTATCACGTTATGATGGTGACCCTTCTTTCACAGCAGAATTTGCAGGAAACACCTCAAAGAAATGGTTATTCATTTGTCTTTCCCTTAATGTTCCACTGTAGATAGAGTTATTTTGCCTGATTATAGTTATGGGTGGGACAAGTGGGTATATGTTCGTTTCGGAAACAAAATTTTGATAGCAAAGTAAACATATTGCTTGTATCATAGAATAAATAATGCAGAGATCACGTTTGAATGACTGGCTTATGTTTTACTTGTCTAGCAAGTTTGGTCAGTTTTATACTCAAAAAACAGCTTTCAAAATTAGGCTTAATGGTAAGTTCTCATAGCAAAATTATGATGTTTAATTTCTAAATTACTGTTCATGTTTTCTCATCCAAACCTGACAGCTGGCAGGTAACCCCAGTGAAGGCTGTTATTTGTAAGCCAACTAGTTGTATCTTTTGCAAGCAATATTTTAAAGAAAGAGAATAAAATATTGATTTTTTTTTTGCACTAAAAATGGAACTGCAGAATGTTCCCGAATGCAAATTGCTCTCAAGAATTAAATTAGCAATTCACAAAAACCAAGAAACATTATTTCTGACCCCATTATAATAACAAAGCTATCTAATTCTTCTACAAGTCTATGTGCCAGAATCTAATTTGGCTGTCTTTAATCTTCCAAGATAAAAAGGTTTAATATTTTAATAAACAGCTTATAAATGATATCAGACAAAGAATCTGCAAGGAATTTTACAATACTCTCTGTTGATCTGTCTTCCATGCTTTCTGTCTCAGGATAAATCACTTACAGTCCTTGCTACAATGTTTTCACACTTCAGTAAATGATATATACATGCATTTTGCTCTGCCAAGTTTGTACAATATTGGGGGGAAATATATGATTTCTTTTGAATAAGATTAACCTATATGTTTTTGGTTTTTTTTTTTAACCACAGTTACTATTAAAATAATGTCTTAGGTCAGAAGTAAAAGATTGTCTGATCATACTAATTGTGCACAGTCTTTTTTTGTGCTCACACTAGACAGACAATCAGGAAATATCTACCTCAGAGATAACCCTTGAAAACCATAATTTCTCAGAATACACCAGCGTCCTTTTGGAATATATTTGAAACCTTCTTTTACATAGTGTTTCATATTCCCTTAAATAGATGTGTTACAAATGAACTAATGATATGCAGATATTTACCTAAGTGGGTATGTGAACAGCATCACTGAAGGCAATGATGGGGGACACAGATGCCTACAATAGTCATATTGCAAAAGCCTCTCCTTTGAAACTGAGTTCTAGTCTATTTTTTGTTTGTTTGTTCTGTTATTATTTATTATTTATATTATGGTAAAATTTGTGTTCTCCAATTAAGCTTTAAGTTAGGCACCCTCTGAATAAAATTTATTTCCAGTAAAAAATTAATTACAATAAAATATAAAAAATACAGCAGCAGTGATAACATTAAAACAGAATGGGGATCACAAGCTAGCAATTATGTATTATTGGTTTGCTTGCTAGTAATATCTAAGACATAACGATGTACTTTCAAGACAATTAGTAACTTGGGAAAATGCTGGACAACAACATTACAGTTATACATTGACGGGTCCTGGTAATTTACACCTACCTTTCACAACATCTGTCTGTTAAGATCAGTTTTTAATACATCTTGAAACATGCATCTAAAATACTGGAAAGCTCCTAATGTTTGAGTAGGTACTGAGAAAGAACAAGCCAGATGACCAGCTCAAATACGGGCCAGTATTCTAGATAATAGTTTAAAACAAACAAACAAACAAACAAACAAACAATGATATGCTAAATGTGGGACTGCGTTGATGAGGAGCCAGGCAACAGGCATTGTGCTAAAGTGAGTCAGGGCTTTGTAGGAAATAAATTTTGTCCAGCAAATCTAATGAAATTATAAAATTAACTGGATATTAGCAATATATTTAAGACTTCTGTTAATGGATAAGCAAGAAAACACAGGGGTGGTTTCATTTCTATATTTGACCGTGATGAGACTGATTTTGGAGTATTGCATATATTTGTGGTATGCATTCTTGTTGCTTATCCAAGACAAAGTTAATTGCAATGATAAGTATCTTCACAAGGATAAAAGTAGATATGGGTGCAAAAGGACTCATTAATTTTTTTGGAGAAAGGCATAAAACAATCTAAGAATGGGAAGCTCACTAAAACAAAATAAGAATGTAGGCACATTTTTAACAAAGACTGAAAATATGGAGAACTTGTCAAAGTGGTGGGTTTTCTCTCTATCAAAATGGAGTTTTCCAAGAGATATGCTTTAGCTAAACATGCAATTTGCAATAGGAAAGCTGAAGCAATTGGATGCAGTTAGGCAGTAATCATGTGAAATTTAATAGCCTATAATATACATGAGCTAATAGTTCCTTGAGGTATTAAACATAATCAAACCATGAGAAGCAATGGTCTAATCACAATAGCTTACCTATCTGCAATAAAATATCTTGAAGAAATTGACTAATTTTTAAGTTAAGCATTTCAGTAAAGTAGAATTCCTACTAAATACATCCTTAAAAGCACAAACACACAAATAAATTAAAAAGGATTTGTAATTAGATTGAAAATTACGAAGCAAATACTCAAAAAATAGACTATTTTTCTTTGACTAAATCATAGATTAGCAATTGAATAAGGAGAGTATGATCATTTATGCATCTATAACAAGTATTTTTTTAATTTTATTTTTTTTCCTGAAGTAATTGATTTACATATGAACCTGTCATGTGTATTTGTTCAGACACAAAGGCTCAGAGTGCAATCCAACACACAATGAAAGCTATTAGAATCCTCTCATTAGAACAATAGGCACTGTATCAAACATAGAAATTAAATAAAGTGACAAATAACAGGGTAGGAGGAAGCAGTGGAGGAGAAAATTCAGAATAAACATACAACGGATTATGGCTACAGTACAGTTACTATGCATGTGAAGGTGTCAATATTACAACAAAATGCTGTTTGTGAAAGACCTATTGTGAATACGACATAAATTTCTAACTTTTTAAAAATACATCTCTGAAATGAGTTAATAAAGTTTCATAAGCTTTTACAAAAGAAATACATATGTGACATGCTACTACAGGTGTCAGACAGGTGTCCGAACATACAATTCCAGCAATTTTGTAATGCATCAGAAATAATTATTGAAAGTATCTATGAAATAAATCCCAGAAATTATTGATTGAATAGTATTTGTTCAATGCAAATATTTAGAATTGAAATGTGAGATTTATCGAAGTTAACAGCAAGTGCGTGAATATCTGACAAACATTCATTCTTTTCATCAGGGAAAACATGATCCCTAGTGTTATGAGATTTGTTAAATAA
>NW_008794578.1:350158-352030 GCF_000699145.1 Aptenodytes forsteri
GTGTATTTTTGTTCAGACACAAAGGCTCAGAGTGCAATCCAACACACAATGAAAGCTATTAGAATCCTTCCATTAGAACAATAGGCACTGTATCAAACATAGAAATTAAATAAAGTGACAAATAACAGGGTAGGAGGAAGCAGTGGAGGAGAAAATTCAGAATAAACATACAACGGATTATGGCTACAGTACAGTTACTATGCATGTGAAGGTGTCAATATTACAACAAAATGCTGTTTGTGAAAGACCTATTGTGAATACGACATAAATTTCTAACTTTTTAAAAATACATCTCTGAAATGAGTTAATAAAGTTTCATAAGCTTTTACAAAAGAAATACATATGTGACATGCTACTACAGGTGTCAGACAGGTGTCCGAACATACAATTCCAGCAATTTTGTAATGCATCAGAAATAATTATTGAAAGTATCTATGAAATAAATCCCAGAAATTATTGATTGAATAGTATTTGTTCAATGCAAATATTTAGAATTGAAATGTGAGATTTATCAAAGTTAACAGCAAGTGTGTGAATATCTGACAAACATTCATTCTTTTCATCAGGGAAAACATGATCCCTAGTGTTATGAGATTTGTTAAATAACAAATGTGGACCTATCAATATCCTATTACAAATATAAGGGATAGATTTACTATAATCCCTTCAATTTAATTTGAATGAAAACCCTCTCTTCCACTTTTCCTCCTCACCCCTCCCTTTTCTTGGAGTGACTAAGACATAAAGTAGAAAATAGCTGTGTAAATGGGTTCTGTTCATTTCCTACTTGGAGAGACAGACACTGTCTTCTCAGAGTTCTTTTTTTTTTTTTTCCCCTTCATATTATTCTCTAAAACAAGCAGGAGGAAAAGTAGGACAGTCTTGTAAAATGATTATGCCAAATTTAACAGGCTCTAGGCCACTTTGATGGCAATTTCCATCATTGGACTGAATGAATGGTTGAGAGCAGAAAGCCAAAATCTACTGCCTAACTTTCTGGAAGCCCACTGGCTTTCAGCACTTCAGTTCTGCTGCTCTTTCCACTTCTTGTAATTAAGAAGAGTTCTATCAGCCCCAGCCACACACACACACATCCACCCCTTCTCTGCAGTACCTCCATCCAGCAGCTTGGTTCACTGAGGGAACTAGAGATGTCCATTAGAGAACAATGAAACCACCTTTCTCCAACTTATCCCAGCAAGGATGGGGGACACTGTGGGCTCAAGTTATAGGAAACTAAGAGTGTGAGCAAAACATAAGAGAAAAAACATTCCTTCAGAAGAATGTCTCCTACTGTGGAGGCATTCTTGGACCATGCTTTTGCTTCTGCTATTGCAGCAGTTAGCTTATTCCAAGTAATAAGCATGCACACCAATGGACATATATACACATATGTGTATGAATGTGATGTTTTGCAATTCCAGACCTACACTGGATGCCAGCAATAGAGTCAACATTTGGCAAGAAAATAATGGGAAGATAATATGGATAGAGGAAGACCAGGTGAACAGAAGAGTAAACCTGATTAGATTATAAAGAGCAAAATTCAAATGACTGACTCAAGGGGAATAATAACGACCCCAAATGTCCAACTAGTTAAATCCAGCAGAGACAGCAATTTCTCTAATTCATCCAGAGCCACTAACTTCATTCTCAGCAACATATTAACTTTGAATCATTTATCAGCAGTCCTGGCTAATTGGGGACTTCCCAGCTGACTGGAAGTTAGCAAATGTGACGCCCATCTACAAGAAGGGCCAGAGGAGGATCCGGGGAACTACAGGCCTGTCAGCCTGACCTCGGTGCCAGGGAAGATTATGGAGCAGATCATCTTGAGTGCCATCATGTGGCATGTACAGGACAACCAGGTGA
>NW_008794578.1:353119-354111 GCF_000699145.1 Aptenodytes forsteri
TGTTAGGTTAACGGTTGGACTTGATGATCTTAAAGGTCTTTTCCAACCTAAATGATTCTATGATTCTATGATTACATATTCCTTTACACATTCAAGTGCTATTCAAGTGTTGCTCATTTATAACTTATTTTGCTAGCTGATTAAAATGTTGAGTATTAAAACTGACACTGGTTCAACCATCACAGTTCATTAAATTACTTAGGAGATGTGGACTGCAGTAGGAAGGCCCATGTGGTAAAATGAAATGTTCTATTTATCAAATCGTACCCTGCTGTGCTATTCATTTGGTAATAAACACTTTATTTTCTCCACTTGTGTTGTCTCTCATTAATGAAATAAAAAGCATAGTCAGTTTATTGGTTTGTATAAATACCCGAACAATCAATCAAAGGCCAACAAAATATAGGTAAAACTCCTCTGGAACAAAAAGTAAGTGTTTATTTTTTGAGAACTAAATATGTTCCTTTTTATAATTTCCTGGGCTTTATGGCCTAATCAGTCTTCACATATACTAAAGTGATAAAAATCCATTACCTGACAAACATACTTCTAATGATATAAAGACAAGTGTTTCAGTTGTGCAGCTCTGATATGTTTGTTTTGCCTCTTTTCACATGATTTTGCCTTGGTGAAAACAGTGTGATAAATACCTTGTGTTCAGTTTGGACAAAGAAATGCCTTGAGAAAGCTAATCACCATTTGGGCCACAGGTCCTGATCATGAAGCAATATATACGCTATTCCAGTTCAAACTATTATCTCTGAGAAGCTATTCTTTTCACTCATACATTAGCACCTGGAACAGATTTAGTCCTAGAAATTTCCTGTGTGGGCAAGAAATTGCTCGTTTGGGCAAAGCAGATAAAAGCAGAACCAGTTATGTCCACTCTATAATCACATTTGTGAGAGTGGCTAAGTGTGGTAGGTTGACCCTGGCTGGACGCCAGGTGCCCACCAAAGCCGCTCTATTACTCCCCTCCTCAGCAGGATGGG
>NW_008794578.1:354601-382288 GCF_000699145.1 Aptenodytes forsteri
GGTCACAAGTCCTGCCAGCAAACCTGCTCCAGCATGGGCTCCTCTCTCTCCATGGGTCCACAGGTCCTGCCAGGAGCCTGCTCCAGTGCAGACTTCCCATAAGGTCACAGACTCCTTCGGGCGCATCCACCTGCTCAGGCGTGGAGTCCTCCACAGGCAGCAGATGGATATCTGCTCCACCGTTAACCTCCATGGGCTGCAGGGGGACAGCCTGCCTCACCATGGTCTTCACCATGGGCTGCAGGGGAATCTCTGCTCCTGTGCTTGGAGCACCTCCTCCCCCTCCTTCACTGACCTTGGTGTCTGCAGAGCTGTTTCTCTCACATATTCTCACTCCTCTCTCCAGCTGCTGTTGTGCAGGGTGTTTTTTTTTTCTTTCCCCTTCTTAAATATGTTATCCCAGAGGTGCTACCACTGTTGCTGATGGGCTCAGCTTTGGCCAGTGGTGGGTCCATCTTGGAGCCAGCTGGCATTTGTTCTATCAGACATCGGGGAAGCTTCTAGCATCTTCTCACAGAAGCCACCCCTGTAGCCCCCCTGCTACCAAAACCATGTCATACAAACCAAATACACTCAAGGGGAGTGGGTGTGTATAGACTGCAAGTGTCTCGTGTTTGCTTATTTAGTATAAAGAGAACTAAGTTATTTAATATTAAAACTAAATAAATATGAATAACTTCAGAATCTTAGAAAATTTTGTTTTCTGTTCAAAGTTTTATTGTGATATCTCTCTGGAGTGTAGCCCTGCAGACCAGCAACGCTGTATTGCCATTGCTAGTCACACATGTATTGGGTTTGTGTGGCAAGGTTCTAGGATGAGGTAGACCCTGAATGATTGTGAGAAAGAAAACTTCCCTATATTTCCAAACAATCTGGCTTTTTGTAACATTACAGGCATTATAGCTGTATATATTTTAGATGTAAGAAGATTGGGGTGTCAATAAATCACTATTATCTGGTACTGGTTCTATAAATGGCAAACAAACTTCCATTTCTTTGCTGAACACAGCTAAATGTTTTGCCACCTACTTCTCTTTCATTTGTTTTATCTACTTGCAATGTTCTGTCTGGCATCAAACTGAGTAATAATAACTTAAAACCTCTTCTAAGCTTTACCTACTACTGCAAATGTGAGCAATTCTCGAGTGGGGTGGAGAGGACTACAGAGTCACAGAGGATATCCTGAGGAAAGTAGGTAAGAATTTAGATATGCCTGGCTAAGGTTAGTTGATGCCTAGGTAGAAACATATTGGAAAGCAGAAGGAGATTTGGTTGCTTAAATATAGACTTTTAGGAGCATTTTTCACAATAAATATAAAATTTCACCTAGCCTCCTATTGTTCAGAAGATGTCTCCTGCAGGTCACACTTCATATGCAGAAGTCCCTTGCAGATACCTCTGATACCCTAAGGTTTTTGAAGGGGCCCTAGAGACAGAAGCTTGTATTTGGGTGTTTGAGTTGTACCTCAGGTTCTTTAACCATTTCCTTTCAGTTTCTCTCACCTGACTATGTGCTGCAGTAAGGTAACAGGACTATTCAGAAAGCAGGGATTAGTGTTTGCCCTGAGGTGTTTCTGGGGAGGATCTGGTAGGTAAACTCTACAAAGTGGAGAGAGTGATGCTTCTTGCTGGCGGAAGTGTAGACAGGAGATTAAAGGGAGAAAAAGCCTGGTTGTCGATGTATTGGTGTGAGACAGCTGGTGACGGTGGAGGAAGGTTCTCAGATGAGAGAGGGAAGCTCAGCATGAAGGGGTGAGAAGAGGATGCCGAGGCCTTGTCTTAGCAGAGAAGAACAGAAAGATATGATTTGGTGGGTTTGGGATATGCAAATCCATGTTTCTCTTTGTCAGGAAAACAATAGTTTCCCCCAAAAGACTGTTTTTGCATTGTGGCTCCATCAACCAGTCAAACTTATTCAAACCAAGCTTAAACTTCTATTTATAAGAATTAAAATATTCCTAAATATATGCTGTTATAAAATATCCATCATGACTATCATATGTCCTTGATTCAAGCGGGGGTGGCACCAAACCTCAAAATAAGTATTCATTAGATATATTTGGGAGGCAGTCTTGCTGTGAAGATGCATTTTAAATCTTCCAAATGAACTTAAGAATGTGGGAGAGACAAATTTAGCCAGAGACTAAATTAGACTAAATTCATATGGATCCCTATTAATAATAGGAATAGCTATAAAATTAAAGTAGGTCACTGCAGTAAGGCTCACTAATTTACAGATTTCCAGGCCTATTAGAAGACATCAAAATTTCAGTATTATCTAGTTGTTATCCAGTCTGAGATTAGAGATTTCTCTTATTAAAATGGATTACTGGCACATTCTTGCAGTAGACAATGAAACAACATAAATGATAAAGAGAAAAGTCAGTGAAGGTGCTTCATGCCCAAGTGAAGAATTGGTAGAAGATACTCAGGAAAAACCCCACACAAGCAGTGAAGGGGAAGGGTTAACACTGTGTTGCAGCATAAAGTTGGAAGAAGAAATATCAAGAAGGTTATATAGCACATGGCCTGATGAAGGGTACCTAAACCATATTTCATCTGATATTATGCAAACCATTCTGAGCATGAAACCTCAAAAGGCAAAAATGCTGTACAGGCTGATAAGCCAACAGAGATTTTTCAGTGGCAAGAATGAGAAATGAAAGTGATTGGATTTTATGAGCAACCAGACAACAAACCTTGCAAAAGAACTAATGGCTTCTTATGTTTCCTGGCTAATTACTAAAGATAAACATCTACACACAGTCAGATAAATAAATGTTCATTCTTCCCAATGCATCTAGAAGATGTTCCATTATACATGGGGACAGATTTGCAACTCTGCTATAATGCATTTTATTGTCCAGTGCTAAAGTTATTTGTGTTCAGTGATATAGTTACTTGATGCATTGCTAAGAACTGCCAATAACAGAACCTCTTAAAATGTGACCCCAAAATACTTGTAATTCATTGAGTCTAGAAATACATTTAATTCAGCTTGACCATTTGCCATTGTGAGATACTTTCTTGATGGGAAGCTATAAGATGTTGTATTATTTAGCAGTTCATTTCAAGAGAAGATAATAGGAAAACGCTGTATATGAAAAAGGGTTATAGTGAGCAGATTGATGTAGCAACAGAGCTGAGAGGTGTTGGAAAACAACAGAGTTAAAAAAAAAAATCTAGAAGAGAAATCTTATGACTTCCTAAGTGAAACTTATATCAAGCCTAAAGTGTTCTAAAAGTGACCTAGAAAGAATAAATTTTTCCTCTTTAATTCAAGACTGTTTTATGTTTTATGTAGAAATGGGATTAAGCCATCTTGTGGGACTTCCTATGTAAAACTTATATCAAGCCTAAAGTGTTCTAAAAGTGACCTAGAAAGAATAAATTTAATATTTTTCCTCTTTAATTCAAGACTGTTTTATGTTTTGTAGAGAAATGGGATTAAGCCATCTTGTGGAAAAATCCTAATGCTCTTTTTTGACCTAAAAATTACATTTATTTCATACATTTGTTTGAGCTGTTCTTTATCCAAATTTCAGCCAGTAGGGGCTCAGTTCAGTTGCCTAAACATTGCCATTTGAGATGACCAAGAGCATCTCAACATCTGCATGTGTTAGCAGTTATGAAAACATGCCTACGAAAGGCTATGGACAAAAGGACTTACTGACATAATAGTTGAACGCCAGACAGCATACCCTATCGTATCTCAATTACAGTAGAGACCTACCTTTAGAGAATGAATTAAGTCCTATATCTCAATTGGCTATAGTGAGAGCTTGGACACATAGTGTGCTTGTAGATACCTACATAACTGGGATATTTAGGTAACTTTATCTCATATTGAACCCCACCTTGACTGATGGGTTTGGATTAACTTCCTAAAACAGGAAGCTATGACTGGAAAGAAACATGTGGCGATAATTCATTTTGTGGTAGAATTTGGGCAAATAAAGTAGGCTTGAACTTGAAACAATGAAGCCAATAATGGTTTGCGATCTGCCAGGTCCCCTTAGGCACTTTAAAAATGTTTTGAGGATATAACTGTTGACCAATGTGACTAGATTCAACAACCCTTTGTATCTATCTTTGTCAGGAATCTGTCACTGAGACAGAGGAAGCCCTCTTGGAGTTGTCAAGTGATCAATCATTCAAGACAATATTTACTTCCTGTTTACTAAAGTTCTGGCTTTCAGTCATTGGGGACTATCACTTGTTATAAGAATCTCTAATTAATGTCTTAACCCATTTCTACCTGTGTATATGCAAGGGCCTTTTCTTCCTCAGTCTTCATGAATAGCATGTGGCAGATTTGCCTCCCAGAGAGGTAACTCTGGAAGGCTGTCTCAGGTTTCACTCTAGGACAGACTAGCTCTGTACCACTGTAAGAATGAAGTAAATGAGAAGTATTTAAAATAACATATTAAACTGTTAAAACAGCTCAAAATTAGCTGGTGGTTTAGTTTGACCTAATTAAAAAAAAAAAAATCAAAAAGGCATGTGCTTTAACATCTGTAAAAGAAACTGTTAGATAAAATTGTCTTGATAAATGAGTTTTTAAGGGTAAAAAGAGTTAAGTTCTTCAAAGGAACAATAAAAAGCACAAGTACAAACTATCCCAATATGGAAGAAGGAGAGGAAGCACAGGTAAGAGATCAATGTGGCTAAGTCATGAGTTCTTCATTAAACTCAAACATAAGAAGAAATCATATAGAAAATAGAAACTAGTTCCAAGTATCAATGAGGTTTATAAAAAAGTAGCACAAGCATGTAGGGGTTTGGGTTAGAAAGGCTAAGACACCAAACAAGATGCAAGTAGTATGAGACATCAAAAACAGTAGTCATAACTTTGTAAGTGGATTAGTATGAAATTGTAAGTCTACTGTTCACTGGGGAGGGTGAATTGTAAACAGATGGCACCAAGAAGGATGAAATGCTTAATGCATTTTTTTTGCTTCTGTCTTCCCCAAAAGGTTGACTTGAGTTACTGACTAGAGTAATCAATGCCAACAAAGGCAGAATAAGACAATCAGTTCCATTACCCAAATACAGATTACAATGTTGTTTGACAAGCTTTGGGATATCTGTGATATCTTCATGGACCTAGCAGTTATGACACAAGCCCTCCTGGAGTGGCACCTGGAGGTCAGTCAGGACTCCTAGAAGTATCTTAGTGGCAATAGATACTTAGTGGTTAGTCTGAGCAAGGACTATGTGTTTGAGCTGAATCTAGGTCAAGGCATCAGCCTACAATAGGGAATTTAGACTAGAGATTATTTACATAACTCAAATCTTTTGAAATCATCTCAGTGCAATTCATCGTCATCTCAAGGAGGATCTATGACTGAGGGTGGGATTCAATTTGAGATTAGAACCCTTAAATTCAGATTTCTGTATGTAGGTACTTGATTAAAACACACACACTTAGGCATCTGGTGCCATCTGAAGTGCTCTTCAGTATCCAGACTTCCATATACTCCTTCCAGATATGATACTGGACCTGTGAATAGCCCAGGTCCTTTTGAAACAGATACTTGAGGCAGGGTGAGAATACCCTACAGTATCTCAAATAGCAATAGATGTTATTAGTGCTAAATTCCCACTGTAGCAAATGAAATCTAAAGTGCATTTCAGTTGCTTAAACTTAAGCCTCTACTACCATTTGAGATCTTCAGGCTAGCTAAGGAGGACATGGGTCTCACACTGATCTGGTATGATATTCCTGGTGGCTGTCTTGGAGACCCTGCATGACCTCAAATGTTTCTAGACACTTGTGTGAGTAACTTAATCAAACTGAGGATATATTTTCTCTGTATTGAGAGCTTAGACACCTTGGATACTTGTGGAAATTTATATGTAGATATGGAGGCATGTTAATTTACCCTTGTAAATTTAGCATTCTACCCTGAAAGACAAGGAAAGACAATGTGCAGTGGTGATCATAGAATTTGTGGGGAGGAGGGGTGTAGAGGAGAGGGACATAGAATTACACAGATAAAGAAAAAATTCTGAATTAATAGACTATGTCAAGCTTCTGAACGATAATGGACAGATGAATTAATCTGAGTTTGCAAAAAAAAACCCACCTAATTTTTTTCCATTACAAGATCAGAGGCCCTGGGAATACAGAAAACTCTGGATATAAGTCTATGGCATCTTGAATTTAGTATGGTTTTAACCTTTATGACTTTTTCTTTTTTTTTCTTTTTTTAATAATCCAGGTAAAGAAATAGATTTTTGCTGACTCTTATACAGAGGCCTTAAACAGTGGTTGGGCAACTGTGCCCAGAGAATTGTTATTTGTGAGTCACTGCCAGAATGAAAAGATGTACAGAGAGGAGCTTCATTCAGTTTTTTCATTAACAACTGGGATGATGGAATCAAGAGCATATGATTAAATTTTCAGACAACACATAGCTGAGAGGGACTGTAGGCATACTGGAGGATAGGATGAGAATTCAAAATGATCTTGACAAATTGGTGAAATGGTCTGGAAAAAAAAACCCACAGATGTAGTTCAACAGAGACGAGTGCAAGGAACTACATTTAGACAGATATAATTAACAGCATAAGTGGGAAGAAAAACAAATGGTTGTGAAGAAATTAATTCCCCACCTTTCCAGGGATTATAGTGGATCATAAACTGAACTTGAATCTGTAAAATCATCCTGTTGTGAAAAAAATCAAACACCATACTCAAAGTATAATCAAGAGTGTAGTCTGCAAGATGTATTAAATAAGCCTACTTAACTTTACTCATTATTGGCGCAACAGGTAGAGTACTGTCTGGGCAGGTCACCTTCAACAAGTATGTCTTCCAAAGACAGGAATCTCAAATTGAAGAAGATACATTTCAGAGATCTAGAAAACATGATCTAAAAGGAAGCATTGAATAAAGTAAGTTTAGTGAACAGGATACTATGGGGAATATGCAAATAATTCTGTTTTTAAGTTATTGTTACAGGAAAATACATCATACTGAATCCAACAGCCCAAAAGACTGCTGAGGATGCTGTAGCTCCATGCCCTAGGTGCAACCAGTAGCAAAGCTAAGCTTGTGTTCCCAGTGGGCACACGCGCACAGAGCACATGTGTACGCCACATGTACACACATAGCTGGCCACACAGACCACAGACACACAGAGCACTCCCACAAACACAGGAAGCGTCAACAGCCTGATCCTGCCCCCGTCTCTAGCTAAGCAGGGTGGAGGTGTGCCAGTGAGAATATATATACAAAATATATATATATATACATATGTACAACATGGACCCTGCCTAGCAGCTGGGCTCAGACACTCAGTTTGCCCAGTAGCTGTGCCTGGATCCCAGTCTCCCTGGTTTCTGGCACCTGGGCATACAAACCCCTGAGGCTGCAGCCCCTCTCCAGTTGCTGGTACAGACCATCTCACTCACACACACACACGCACGCACACACAGACGCACACACAGAGCTGGCTGGGACTCCCCTGGTCTTCAGTAGCCAAGCTCCCTAGGCTCTCACCCTTACAGACACACACACCAGCAGGTCTCACCCCTAGAGTCCCCAGACCCTATGGTCTCTCCAGCAGCTGCTGGCACTCCCCCAGTCCCCCAAAGTGAGCCCCTCCTGTGGTCTTGCCCTTGGAGACACCCTCTCCCCTCCAGCTCCCAGGCCATGTCACCTGCTTGCTGGCTTGTCTGGC
This sequence comes from Aptenodytes forsteri, assembly GCF_000699145.1. Taxonomy (NCBI): domain Eukaryota; kingdom Metazoa; phylum Chordata; class Aves; order Sphenisciformes; family Spheniscidae; genus Aptenodytes; species Aptenodytes forsteri. Next base: position 362,290 of record NW_008794578.1, read on the forward strand.
TGGATCTTCACTAGCAATCACACACGCACTCCCACACCAACAGTCACTCCAGGTGTTGCAACATGGACACATGGGCCTCTTACCCTGGAACCACCCCAGGGCTGGCACTTGGGTTTCACTTGCTCTGGTCTCTCCAGTCCAGTTGCTGGTACCCAGACACATGCACCCTTCGACCTGTGGTCCCACTCTGGTTGCTGGCACTCAGACCCCCTCCCACACGCATGCACACAGAAAAGGGAGTCCTTCACCCAGCAAAATAGTTAGAAGTGGAGTTTAATAATGACAGAACAGACTGCGCTGATCAAATGTAGGGTATGGCCGGACAAAGCATACTGACCAGCAAGCTATTTACATGCAACCAGCCCTTTTTATCTCCTTACCCCCGTGTTTTCCCAAACTTGTTCCTACCCAGATCCTCTCGATTCCCTTTCAACACCTTTGGTTCCTTCCCTAAATATCCCGTAATAAGTTTTGTACAATCCCCAAATGTTCTCCCCCTGCATCCCATAACATGTCCTATACCCCTAGGCAGTCACCCTACTCTGTCCAAAAGGTGCTCCAGCATTGACTCATTGTGATGGGTGTCACACCCAGACACTGGGGATGACAATCTCCTGGGACAGCCTTGGGAGGGGCCCAGGCAGGGTGTCCTTTCCTCCCAGTCTGTAATTTGGGTTCCTGCTTGCCTTTGGCCTCTATGCTCTTCTGGGGTTGTGGAGATGGGCTCATGGTGGGGTGATGGCTCATGGGATGGGCCTTGCAGTAGCTAGGGCAGGGTATTATCTGGGCTTCCCCACCTGCCATTGTGTCTCTGTGCTCCTTTGTGAGTGCAGATGATCTTTTTATCACACAACCTAACAGTTATTCCGAAGAAGAAAAGCTTGATCTATTCTCCATTTTTTCTTAAAGCATAAGAATAAATGGCATGATTCGGTAATAAGAGAGACTTCCAAATGATACAGAAGTCCTGAAGTCAATAGATTAGGGAAACTTGGAAGACTTCAAGAAACAGCTAGACAAATGGGAATGACATAGGAATAATTGATCATTTCTTTAGAGCAGGGTAAGAGACTAGATGGCTTATCAAAATCCTTCATGCATTTATTTTTCTACCTCTTTCTGTTAAACAATTAGACAACTTGAGAGACAAATGTAAATACAAGGTACAAACTTGAAAGGGAGGGGAAAATGGTCTGTTAGGTCAGCATTGTAGAGCAGACAGCTGATGAACTATTAGGAAGTACAGTGAAATGAAGACTAGAAAACAAAGCTAATGTCTCTCTTGAGCTCATGATTTTTGCTTATCAGAAAAATTTAGTTTCTGGACCTATCATTTGAGAGTATTTTGCAGGTGTCCATGGATGATGAGCACTAAAGACACAGCGTATTTTTTTTTAAATATTAGTAATATTAGTTATAATTAATTGTAATTATTCATAATAATTTCTGCCTTCCCTTGATCTATGACCCTGATATTCTGCACATGAGCTAAGCCTTACGTGCAGTTGTTTCCCAGTTTCCACAAGGGCACTCAGTGACCTGCATACCAGAGAGCAGCATTAGGGATGCACATACATAGCACCTGGTGATGTCTCTGTAGTAAGACATCTTATAAGAGGACTGTTGAGAGCTTTGTAATATAAGTCCCAAGCTCTGGAATAACTGAAAGCAATATTTTTTGAAAATTTTTATAATAATTTTCTGTGGTTATGCTTATTTCTGCAAACATAGTGGGTATAGGTTTCCTGAAAATAGTAGGTTCCCAAATATACTTACATGAATGTTAATTAGGAATAGCAAAGAAAAATGTCAAAAGATTCATGGAAGACATTTTCTGAACATACACACAGACACACAGAAACTCACATATGTTTATATACTCCTATGTATAGGGATGTGTGTATAGGGATATGTATACACACACACACGTAAACATAAAGTGGTTAAAGGGAAAGAAGTACGATGCATCATTAACATTTAAGCACCAACAAAATAAAGTGGTGAAAACTGAAGGGGGGGGGGAAGTCTTCCTACTAGACATTAAAAAGGTGGAAATGATATTTATTTTTATAATTTCTGAACTTCATTATTATTGTAGCTGTCAAATGATTCTAATGTTTGTGAATTATTTAAATGTTGGGACAGTTATCCATTGTCAAATTGCCTTCTTTGATTGAATAGTTTCTGAATGACTAGCCTGGATTTTCCCTTTTTTTAGATTCAGGCCATTACTTAGTTATATCATTCACAATAATCTTAAGACATGTCTCCCATTGGTGAAAACTTTGCCAGAAGAGTAAAGAACAGGTGGTCACAGGTAGTCTGAGGTTGAAAGCCAAACCTAGAATATTCAATGGAGGTACTAACTAAGTTAAATAGTGAAATGCATGGGATTCTTCCTGAGTGTGAACAATCATCAGCAGAAGAGCAATTGACCAGCAATCAGCTGAAAGAAGAAAAAATGTTGGTGGCACTACCTCTTTTACATGTTCAATAATATTGTACAGCTAGAGCTGTAACAGATTTCAGCAGAATTAATCCCTAGACTTTCAAGATTCTTTCAGGTTACATGCTACGAGTGAAACTTTTAAAAGCAAGTTCCTTGTAGTTACTAACGTCAGCACATAAGTTTTCTTCTATAGCTTAGTGCTACTTTTCAGCTCGTTGAACAGTTAGTTGTAAAATTTCTGTTTATGTAAACAATACTTTTCCAGATAATAGTCTGTACATAGTAATAACAATTTACCCAAATTCTACATTTTCCAACCCCATGGAAACAAATCTAGTGACATAATTCTCATTAGGTCATTCAGCCTTTTGCTAGTATATGCAAAATATGCATTAAATAATCAATATTAACAGAAGACATCAGGATAACCCCTGAAAATTCTTACAAAAGTATCCTTGATTGTGTTAACCATCCATAGAATAATGTGTATTTCTTAAAAAAAAAGTTTTTTCCTAATAAAAATACAGTTCAGTTAAGATTTTTTTTTTGCATTACACTTTTGCATAATTAGCATTATACATAGTTATAAGAACAGAATAATCTTTTTTGCAACTTGTCTGTACTTTGGTTAGATAGAATACTTGTTTGGAATTTTAATTGTTATATAATTTTGATGCATATGAAACAGAAATATTTATCATTTATTTTGAGGATGACCTAACAGAGATGGAACTTTGGAATCCTCCGAGATCTTTGATTTCCTTTCTGAATTCTGCAGATGAATCACATTAGAGCATTTGCTTCAAATTCCCTATATGTGATGCAAATTTAATAATATTTATCAGTGTTGGTGTGTAGCAAAACTATTTAATTTTTATGGAGTACTTTGAGATACTCACATGGTTTGCACTGCTTAATAAGTGCTTTATTTTTACTAGAGGCAAAATATTTTTTGTTGTATTTGTGAAGAAATCTGTTCCAACAGTTTGAGATTTGTACTGATCCACTTAAAATAACAAGGAGACACATAGTTGTGGATTTTTATATAAATATCTTTGAAAATGGTTATGACTTTCTTAAGGGTTGCTATAATCAGCAACAGATCTCTCATTTCTGCTAGTGTTCTTAATAGAGGCCATCACTGAATGTCCTCTTTAGAAATGTAAACAGACTGCAGAGAACTGATTAATAAAGCTTCAGTTCAACTTCCTAGACATTATCATTTAATGTTTTGCAGTAACCTAAGTTACTACAAGTAATTTAAGAATTCAGAGTATTAATAAAATGACTGTTCACCCTTATTGTAGCTCCTTTCTCCAGGAAAATCGTTCAGCATCAAGTTATAGAAAGGACAGGATGTGTTATTAAATAGTAAATCAATCTATCAAAGTTCAGGGCAAATGCTGTCTTTTTAAGATACGATTCTTGAGTAACCATTGAGTTTAAAAAATATTTAAGTAATCTTAACCAAATATCATTGCTGTTCTATGCATAAAAATACCACTGTGACCAGTTGGCTTTTTTGCACAAAGGATGGTCTAAAATCTAGTTGCTATAAAGGCACCACACAAGGCCATAATGCACCTAAGTACTTGAAAAAATATGCCAAAATAGAATGTTTGTTTTTCATAATAAACCATAATATGCAAAATTGCAAACAAAGAAGAGACAAGGAGATAAAGAAATTAATAGCTTTGCCTTATTTAGCATTTACTGTGTGAGTTCATGGTAATATTGCCTATTATTAGCAAAAAATGGGTGAAAGTAATGCCAAACAAGAAGCAAGAACATTTTACATAAATCAGGACTAATTGGTTGTTCATGTAAATTAAGCATCTTGTTAAAGAAGTTCACAGGACATGAAAAACTTGATGCAGGATGCACAGGAAAAATGATCTGTCATTTTTTCCAGCAACATAATAATTTTAATAATTACAAAATATCATTAGCAAAAAGTTGTTTGGTGCTGCTTCCTTTTTTGATCATTCTGCCAAAAAATGAAAGGTAATAAATTCTCTGCGTCTACTGGGAAAAAAAAAGACAGAAAGTCATAAAATCAAATGTCAGCTGATCCTGGATTGGGGCAGAACTGTTGAGTAAATAACCCTATGAGGTTCCTCCCAGTCATATTTTATACGAGTACATAATTTAAAATTGGTAAAAGTTTCAAAAAAAGCTTAACTGAAGTAAGCAGAGCAGTCACATATCTCGTGTTGTGTGTCCCTGGAGCTGTATGCATTTGTGGTAGTTCTGTGGCACAGAACAGTCTTGCACCTACCCAGCTTTTCTCTCTTACTGCTGTCAAAGTGCGTCATAAAGATAGCCAAGTATATTGCCCTGATTCTCAGACTGGGTAACAGAGTCAATTAAAGGTTGATTGCGTTCTCCTGGGTCTGAGAGGAAGTTAGTAGCATAGGAATATAACCGATCTTTGCTGATTCCCAGCTTTAACCACAAATGTATCATACCTAGCAGTGTTCATAGTACTTTGAGAAGAAAACTCATGTATACGTTCAGTCACTGGAAAAATGTACTTGACACGTTAGTATGGCATACTGCATATTTAAGTTCATGCAATATATAGTTATTCTTAGAACACAGGGGTTATGTTTCTAATAGAAAGCTGAGGAAAATTACTTCCCAGTTTTTTAATTTATTTAATGATGAAAAACTTTCTTCCATATATTTAGACTGTATTTTCATAGTTCAAAAAGTATTAAGCTAGGAATATTAAAATAGAATTTATGTATAATTTCTGCAGTGCCATAGGCGTTTTCAACAATACTTGATTTTCAGAAACTTATTTTTAGGCTGGTAGCTGAAAGTGGATATTAGAGGTAGAAAAGGGTAAATATGGCCACTTCTGTGCTGGAGTCCTTTGAAGTGTAAATAGTTCACTAATTGGACAAAAACAAGTTGAGAATATTGGGTTTTTTTACATTTGAGGGACTTAAAGTGGTCTGTTGCATGGGCTTTTTGCAAACTTGACACAGATAATATTGAAACACCGATGACATACAAACTAACATTATAAAGACAAAGAAGCAACAAAGTTATTTTCATACCTAATTATTATTGACTTTCTAGATGGGTTGTCATTTAAACAGTTGCTTGGACTGATTCCACCTGGAAAGTAAATATATGTATGTATTACAAAGAGTTATTTTATGTGATTGTACATGCTTAAGCTCAAAGTGTATGAATCTGTTTAGTAGCTGATTAAACCACTTGTGTTTGCAATAAAGATCACTATATATCGTTTATAATCTTTGCATTTTGTTTCATGATGTAATGTTGTCTTTTTCATTAAAAGTTATCTTATTTAATGCTTTATCCATGATTTGTCACTGACACATTACAATTAGTTTGTTGAATTGTTCTTGAAGGTATTTTCATTTAAGAACACTATTAGAACAATTAATTAGGTCTTGAAATAAACAACAACAACAACAGAAATCACCAGTCCTCAAACTACATCAAGATTTTTGGCTAGTTTCATTCAAGTCTCTCTGACATTTTTCCGATGTCTTTGGAGTGAATCTGAAATCTGGAGTGAATGCTGACTCTGAAAAATGTCTCAAAAAGGGATGAAGATCACTTCACAGTTTCCTCCGAATTTTTTCTTGTTTCCATCCTATTATGCCACAGAAAGAAAGAGGTGGAGGGTTCCCCAAACATAACCATGATATGCTTGGGGGTTGTGTGTGTGGTTTTTTAATTATTATTTTATTTCCATGCAGCATAAGTAACCCCATCTTTTACTGTGATTTCTTTAGTTGAGTGGTAGAATCTGCAGGGAAATCTTTCACAGACAGTTGTTTCCCCTCCACAAAGTGAGATTCACATCTTAAAGCTTTTCTTCCACAGATTAAATAGGAAGAGCATAAGGCATTTTTCTTACTATAGTTATATATTTATATATGCATTTTTATTATATGCTTATGTTGCCAGATATATACCTACACATTTAAACAACATTCTTAAAGAAGAAAAACAAAGACAATTCAAGATTTTAAAAAGTATTAACATACTTTTGTGACTGGCAAGTCTAGTTGATAAAAAAACCCCAAAATATCAGAGTTTCAGCTTTGTTGCCAAACCTTTTGTAAACTGATGTCAAAGTGTCACACAGGTACTTTTCATTCAGACAGTACTATTTCAGTGTCATAAAAATGATTGTGTGTGTTACATCTTTGGACATTCATAGTTTCAAAGCCTGTGCTATGCAAAACCTGGACACATTCGAAGTCATGGGCTTACAACATTCTTGCTTCAGTTTGTATCAGGAAAACACTACTGACTTAAATTTCCTGATTGTCTCCAGTGACATGCTTTTGTTCACTTGGTACACCACTCTTGGAGAACACAAGTTGAATTCCTTTTGGACAAAACTAAAGTGGAAGGTCTGTTTCAGGAGGGCACCTAATGTACTCCAACTTAAGTGACATAGGTATCAGTCAATGGGAACAGAATAGGGTTCGTCAGAAGTTAGCTCCTCGAAGCACGTATAGTTCTTGGTACCACCGTTTCCACTCTGCTGATCCACTTTTGCCAGGCTGCACACCCTGCTGGTGTAGGTGTAGCCTCTGTGGACTGAAGTCCCTGATTCCATCTTCGGTCTCATAATGAGTATCTCCAGAGAAACATTCCTATAGAAGGCCTACTTAAAAGTATGTCCTAGCAATACTGGAGATAGCTTTAGTTCTAACTTTTATTTCTTCAGCCCAAATTGGAAAAATTAAACTCCTAAATTATATTATACTTACGTTATCTGGGAGGCATGAATGGCTTTTCATCCTTTGGTAGAGGCTGAGCATTTGATTGTATGTTTACCCATGCATATAAGCATTTGGGAAGCCAACACAAGAAAACCAAGAGGAGAGTTTCCTGAAAAACACAACTTTTGAAATTTGAACACCCAGAATGACAGAGTAGAGGCCTTACCAGCATCCTTGGTTGGTATATGGAGACAGAGTTTAATTTTATTCAAATTTAAAATCTATAGTAAAAAAAAAAACTTTCACAGACTTTTTTGCTTTGTACAAGAGCACGTGAAAGCTAATACAAGTAGGAAGAGGACTACAAACCCTTCATTTCAGACTGGGAAGAATGCCGGTCAGGTAGGTAGACTTTAGTCAACTACAACAAAAAAATTGTAGTAAACAAGCTGTGGGATTTGACAGATGGTGCAAAATGGTTTGTATGGCCTGGCAAGAAATATTTTTTTCCTTCTTGAATTAATTTTAATAACTTTACTTCTGTGGGAGAAAACAGATATTAACACAAAATATCCAATACTTGGAATACTAACTTTGGATATAGAAGATGCAAATTCATGTTCCTTGTCCAAATCAAGCAAAGAAAGGATTTAACTGTTCCCTTCTAATTTTTCCTGTATTCCATCAGACTACTGCTGAATCTTCAATATTCTGTCAGACTACTGGCTATTTTAACACTCTTGATCTGGTTTTGTTTAGAAATTCTGCCTGGAACCCTAGAAAGTAACTTTCCTTAATTCCATTTTTGTTGAAATGAATACATTGTGTCCCAAAACAGTAATCATAACTCAGTGAAGAAACTTTTAATTTAAAATTTATGATTGGCTCAGGTTATATATTTATGTCAATACAGTTATTTCAATATACTTATCTCTTGCTCACATTCATTTTTTTAGTCATACAAAAATGAATTAACAAATATTACAAGCAGTACAGAAGAATGAATAGTAAGAAGGTAGTCTTAAAACTTTTGAGCTGAAAACAGAAATAGTTAATGGCTTTGAAACACTCATAAAATAGTATTTTAAAAATCTTCAAAAATTTAACAGAATAATCAAGTGGGGCACCTGTGTTAAGAAGAGTCTTGACAATGGCTATTATGATACAAATAACATCAGAAAATGAAATGCCATTTGTATGTGTGTTTGTTTTCATCTGTGTGCTTGTGTGCATATTATGGTAAAATAATATTGCTTTGGAGACAAAAGCTGTTAAATTAAGGAAATATTAAATTAAACAAAGGCCAGTCCTTCCATTTCATTTAAAAAAAAAGAGTGCCAAGTAGCAAACACCACAGCTTGAAGTTCACAACTGTAAAGACATCTCTGTGGAAAAAACATGTTGCCTTTTATTTTTCCCTTCTAATAGTGTTTCTAACAGCCAATGCTGTTGCAAAATAATATTTATGATGTCAAACTCTGTCTCTCATACTCCCTCATTCATTATTGCTGCTCAGTATCATTACTTTCTTTTTTTCTCCAGCAGCACTAACCTTGCCTCTGTCTGTAAAAACACAGATTACTTTAGCTTGCAGATAATGATGAGTAGTTTCAGTGCACCCTTAGAGCTTAGATCATTATCTAGTACATATTTCCCATTCCTCTGCTTTCAGTTTTAAGATATTTCTGTACATATTTCTCTGGCATTTTCCTTCCAATGCAATAGCATCCTCCAGTATAGTCCTCCTTCCTTAAGATATCACTACAACTTTTTCTGAAAAACAGTTTTTAAAGAAATTTCAGCAAATCTAGGTTGCCAAGTCCAGACTGATTGATCATTTAAAGAGTGAAACTGCATCAGTGCTATTTTCTGCCCATATTTTCAGGCTTCTCATCCTTTCTAACCTCTCAAGAAAGAGTTCATAATTTCTTTTCAGAATTGCTATCCATTTTTCTGATCTCACATAATAAAACTTGTCCCATAACTACTTACCTTGTTTATGCACTCTTGGTGCCTTACTCATTGGCAAATCACAGTTGGGTATCACCTTTTCAGTTCTGCTGCCCCATTTCTCTGAAATTCTTCCTTTTCTACCACAAGATATTGAATAACTTTTTACTTCTTAGACCTTGTCTTCAACCTTGCCTCCTCTGAGATTTTGTTGTGCTTTATCTGTAGAAATAATGTTACATAAAAAAAAGTCTTTTTCTTTTTTTTCTTTTCTTTTTTTTCACTGTGAAGGTAAGCATCTAACACAACTGGCTAAAACTGTGCCATCTATCATGGCAGCAAATATCGTGCAACTTTCTCACATAGCTATACCTGCATAGATTGTGAATGGAGACTAGATCTCCCCCAATTTGTTCAGTATTCTGTGACACATTCTTTTCTGTCACAACAAGTTTGTGCATTTCTTAAAGGTGATCCTTCAAGATACCTGGATCTATTTCCCTCAGTTTCAACTATTCAGTTGTCAGTATGACTATTTTTCATCAGGTGTGTATATTTCATTTTAAAAAAAAGCATGTCAGAGCTTGTGGAATTTATTTTTGGATCATAAGCTTTGTCTTTTGCTATGGCAAAACTTATTGAGTGATGCCAACAGAAAATCAAACAAATAAAATGAGAAAAAAAAATCCAGTGATGTTCAATTAACTGTAAATGATAATTAGTTCTGGCCCTGTTTATTTTCCCTTTGAATTTAATTTCTGTGGATGATTACAGCTAAGAATCATGACTTAAAGTTCACAAGTTGGATATTCAACAGCAAGAAACAGACTATACACATAAATTTATCAGATTTAAAATAATGAATAAATACTGACTTAGAACACCCCTCAATCCTGAGTCATTTAAAGGCTAATAGTAGCCTGGAGCCAGTGATGCAGCTAGATGTCAAAAAAGAACAGTTGTAGTATAATGTCACCGTCAGTTCTGGATAACCACCACTACATGACACTAATTGAAGATTGTATGTGTTTGTCCCCTTCCTAGGGTTATGCTTATCACAGGTAAACCAAATTGCCTTTTATTATATGCAGAGATCTGACCTTGCTTACTACCACTCATTATCTCAATTTTATTATTTCTTTTTTACTAAAACTTTATACCTTCCCTTAAGTAGACTGACTCAATGTAACTACTATCTATAAAGTTCGCTTTTGTGAATTATAATTTTTTTCCACTAGCTACTCTTTTTTAAAAGAAAAAAATCAACATTTAAAAAATCTTTGTTCTTTGGTATCTTCATGCTCCCTGAACTTTATTTCCTCAGTGTTATCCAATTTAAAAGTAGATACTTTACTTCTAAGTTTATGATGTGCCTACTGAGATAAAAATAATCCCACACTAGTTCTATGAATAAACATTTAGCTGATTTCTTCTACTTATCTTTTGCAATCTGTGAGTAAGATCATGAAAAAACTAAATGACAGGTCTAAGAAGACCATCGTCATAAAAAAATAATCTCCTCAAAGATTTATCCATATGTTTTGTTAGCAGGGTGGTGAACTCTATTCAAACCTCACACAGATGAGGTATACAAAACACCAGAGTCTTCAGCTGTGAAACAAAACCCTAAAACATTAGTAGTGAGGATTCGTCAAAGTGCTGCTAGCAGAGATTCAGTGTGGCCGAAAATGTCTCTGGAAGTTGAAACTTTGCAGAAATATTTCTGTACACTAGTCTGCATTATGTTTCCATTAGAATTCTTATAATGCTAAGATTTGGGAAACATGTTTTTCCCCTGTTCTGAGCACTCAACTTCTTGGCCAGACAGATGTGTGTTCATTTTTGCATCTTTGAATGATTTCTCTAGGATCCAGCTGGGCCATGTAAGTGACAAAAAAGTGGCTGTGCTCTGTCCTGTATTTTGCAGCGTGGAAGACTCCTCAAAAATTGGACTAGTGACTACCATTTAGTAATGTGGTCATAGCATCTAAATTTTCTCATTCATCTATCAAAAATAATTCTATATAAACTCCAGTGCATTTGCCTCCTTGTAAGAAATATGCTATGAGTTATTAGATCTGTTTCAGTTGTATTTGTTGCTTTATTACATTATAATGAAGCATCTTAGAAACTTTTTAAATCACAGTTCCAAACAGTTTTTTCTCCCATGTCCCATTTTTCAGATGCATAGGAGAGAAAAGCATATCCCACTTCCATGAGGGATAGGGAGGGATACTCCTTCTCCACCTAGTCCCAGTCTAACATATCAAATGTCTTTTTAGCAGGATTCAGGTATCTAATACATTTTTTTTTTCTAGTGGTCTATAGTGTAACCTCCTATTTTTTTTTAAGTTTCTTCGTTACTACATGTAAGGAGTTTAGTATTTGAGTTTTTAAGCATATTTTCCCATATATCAATGCCCATATATGATTTTTTTAATAATTTAATTTCCATGTGATTTTTTTTTTTTTGCTTTTTCTTCATGCAGACCTTTATATTTTGTTTCATTCTCTTCTCTCTCATGCATAGGAATACTTAGTACTTTCATGTTACATTTTCTTAATGTTAAAGGGAACCTTCTTGCAGGAAAGCTTAAGTATCATTACCTAAATTTTCTATATAAGGAAGACATTGGTTAAAAAGAGGAAGAATAAGGCCTCTCAGTAAATAAGCATGTATATATTGCAAGGTGGATGTGGTTTGTGGTGTGTTCCACAATTGTGATGCTTTTACTGTCCACCCTTGGGGACCTACTAGAGTGAACAGAAGCCTCTCCCTTTCTTAGGATTATTTCAAAGGAAAGCAGGGTGCGTCAGTGGTGATGAAGATCTCACTAGGTCTGACACGGCCCGATATGCAGCATGGCTAGGTTATATACATGATTTTGAGATCAAAACAGAAGGTCCTGATGCGGAGTTCTTTGCCCTGCACAAAGGAATTTCGGAAGCAGGAAGAGAACAGAATTTTCTGGTGCTTACTCGAATCACAGCGTCTCACATCCAGTTCCTCTTGCCACCTTTCCCCAATGGAAGCTGTTCCTCTACTAGGCAATGCTAGATGAGTTTTCTACTGGTATATTGTTATCTTGTTTGTTAACTGTTTAAACAGCCTCCTTAAAGAGGCTATGTAATGCTTTCAAGGCATAATTCAGCTTTTCATGCTATCACTGTAATGACTCATCCAGCTTTCTAATATAAATCTGGCTTGCAACAGATCTCTGCTGGATGAGTGGAAATTTTGGAGCTTGCAACTAAACAAAAGTAGTATCTCAAAATTAGTATTAATGCTGCCTGACCCTGTGCCACTTAACGATTAGTAAGACAAATATATTATTATTCTATGTGTCCTGCTACAGAACTGTATTGCACCAAGAAGACATAAGAGGTTTTTTTTTCATTTTCTGTTTTTAGGTATTTACTCTGTAAAATTGATCTGTGCAGTCTGTGGACTTTTTTTCTAATATTGCTGTTGGTTAACCCCGGTAGGCAGCAAAGCACCACACAGCTGCTTACTCACTCCCCCTCAGCAGGATGTGGGAGAAAATGAGACGTGACTAGTACAAATATTCAATAAAAAAATTTCACAGTCAAAGGCAGACATTCTTTTCCTCTCTCTCCCTTTCATCCCGAGATATTAGTGATTCCCATTCTGATTAAATAAAAAAATCAGCAGGATGTGGGAGAAAATGAGACGTGACTAGTACAAATATTCAATAAAAAAATTTCACAGTCAAAGGCAGACATTTCCCTTTTCCTCTCTCTCCCTTTCATCCCGAGATATTAGTGATTCCCATTCTGATTAAATAAAACAATGTTTTAATTAAATGAACACTTAACTGTTTTCATCAGACCACATTCCAGTAAATAAACCATATAAGCAGTATACAATTCCCTCCACAGGCCAGCTCAGGACAAGAATGTTTTGTTTACATTCTTAGAGAAATTAATAATTAAGGTTTCCTAACCTTTTTTTTTAATTTGAATTATCAGAAAAATTCAAGTTTTCAGAAGCTAGTTCTAGCGGTCAGGTCAAAACTTCTAGTATGTGATGTATCAAGCAGAGGAACGCCTGTTGCTATAACTGAAGTCAACTGGAGTTATAGATGATCAGCAAATTAGGAAGGTTAAGGTATCTAAACGAATTGTTTTGTAATCATACGTATAAGATAATTTCCTATTCTCATAGCATTTCTTTTACAAGTTCTTTTCCTCCCTTCCCCAGCTCCTCACCAGATATCATAAAGCTTAAGGATCCTAAGTCCTTAATGGACTGGTTTTGTTTTATTCAACATAACACAGGTCTGTGAGGGAGCAAGGATTTCCGCTAAGCCTTCCAAGTCTGGGGCTGCTGCCCTCTAGACTTTCTTTCCACTTAAAACTTGACAGAAAAGGCAAGGGGCCAGATTTACTGCAACTTTATTCAGAGCAGATGGAGGCAGATGAAACTATAAACAGCAAAGTAGCTGAGCATAGAAGTTAACTAAAACACTAAGTGAAGGTGTTAAAACTGACACAAGGACTAAAGATACACTTCAGAAAACATTGTTGCTGAATTAAGTACTGCCAGAAACCAGGAACTGATTTCAGAGGACAATGAAAGCCAAAAAAGTTTTTTAAAAAAGTTCAAAAAAAAGATATTAAGAAATAATCAGTGCTAACTTAATTTAGAAAGGCATCAGACTAGTTGGTCTAATGAGCCTTAGCAACTGCCAGTGTAATGTGTTCTTGATTTCCATCATAAAAGAAAATGTGTAAATTTTGCCTTTGGTGAGTAAACTACCTTTGAACATGAGACAACTGTTTGCTTTTAGGGCCCATAAACCTGCCTTTGACTTTATCTGCATAGAACTGTAAATCATAAAAAGCCCAATTTGGGGGGGGATATTTTTGGAAATGTTTTCAATAATCTTAATCACTAAGACACATTTTATTTTAAGAAGTGTGGGTACTTATTAGTTGCTGTGATAGTGACAACTGGCTACAGTTGCTGCCTTAAATGGGCTATAGCACAAAACATGGTTCAGGTATAGTTCATTTTGCTCCCAGAATGTGAACTAAAATGGTGCAAGGCGGGCTGCTTCTTTACACATCTCTCCCCCCGTCTCTCTCTCTGATTCTGATGGCCAGGTTGATTTCCTACCTGAATCAAGACTGGAGTAGGTAAAAACCACTATAATCTGTCATTAACCTATGGATGCCTTGAATTAGTAATGATACCTTTAACAGCAGTAAGACAGGGGTGTCCAATTTAGTTCAATTATTACTCATTTCAAGCATAGCATGAAGAAAAACTGTGCCGTCTCAATTGTTGTTGTATGTAATTATTGTTAGTGGGTTGTTTTTTATTATTTTTAAATTGATGAAAACTGTATTTCTGACATAATTAATATTTGATTGTAATTTGTCTACAGTGGAGTGACCCCATAACTTTTTAAAGTGATCATACAATTTTGATTTACAAAAAAAAAAAGATAAATAGAATTAAATTTTATAAAAACAAAAAAGGCAGTCCAAATTTTAATATTCTCTCTTTGAAATACTGTAAATATATTTACACCAAGATGAGATCATTAAGAAATAAAGCTGCTTGGCTTTGGAATAGGTATACAGAAGAGGAAGAAGTTAATCAGATGTATCCCTGCAGGTTCTGTTATGAACAAATGAGTGTGATGGGGTGACAGTAATTAACATCATCATGTGGAGAAATGACGCCATTCATGTTCTCATTTAGGGAATATAAAAATGGATTGTTGATTGTAAAGCTGAGAGGCAGATCAGGGTATGGAGGGAATGACACTCCTGGTAGAGAAATTTTAAATCCCAGAGATCTCAAAAATAAAAGCCAGCTGAATAGCAACTGCAGATTGTTTAGTCACAGGAACATATGGCATCATGCAAAATACTGAAACTGAATGATTAAACAGACAGACTGAACATTTATATGCAAGGTACAGAGCTTGTAGTCTATTTAAAGTCAAAGATGAGTACTAATTCTAAAAGCTAATGAAATCAGAAGATCATTTCTGGATGCAAGAGACAATTTTATGATGCTGAATACCTTGATTACCTCAGTTGTATAACACAGATTCACCAGAATTTACTTGCAAGTCATTCGTGGCTAGCAAAATGTTAATCCCTGCAGACTGGTGTCTGCAATGCTGGTGTTACAACATGAAAAGTGACTGATTCCAGCAGAGCTACTATGTACTGTAAATAGAAATTGGAATTTATTTAACCCTCATTATTGTGGTATCTGAATAAACCATATGAGGACCAACATTCTCTACAATAAGTACGTCATTGCAATACACTGCATGGGACAAGAGATACTCTTCTGTTTAACATAGACCTGTCAGTAAGCTATGAATGCTTTCTAGTACTTACTGGACAGTAAAGTGAACAATTCAGTCCAACTTTAACATAGTCATAACCTGGGTCTTACTTCCCAGATTATGGGATTACTTTTTTTCCTTTAGTTCCTCTAATTTTTGTCTCTCAGTAAGCATGTGAAGTCAAGAAAAATAATAAGAGTCGGTCTGCTGCAGTAAAAGTAAGTGTGAACTATATAAGGACAATTATTATTAATAAAATTATAACTAATTTATTTGCTCTTAGATGAAGCTCTGGCTCCTCTGAAACCAAAGAAAATTGATTTTATTCTTGCGTTTTTAGTCGAGGTGATATGTTTGCTTTGGAATTTTGTAAGAATATTCTTATTTGTTCTGTTTTGTACTGCTATTTATATATTTATAAACATTTATAGGTGTATAGATTTAGCCATAGGCTGTTTGTTGCAGTGACTGTTTGCATATGTACCATATGCTCTTTGTGACACAAGGGTCCTATAATTTATACGGTTTTGTTCATGTTTTCTGTTTGATTTGCTATTCTTAATCTAGTTTGATTACGCTTACAGTTTGTATAATTATGACTACAACAGGATGTTTTTTACATCAGCATAAGCAAGAGAACTTCTTGAGGGGCTGCTAGATAAGTGCTGATAATAAAATCAAATGGATTTTAAGATCCAATTGCTATAGTCAACATTTTGATGCCTCATATTCACTTTTTAACATTAACTCTAGGATGATCTCCTACTGAGTTATTTACCCAACTGCAAATTTCTATCTAACTGTGCTTTTCAATTTTAATTTCTTAAATACTCATAAGTTTTTCAATTAAAGCATACACAGAAGAAAATTTATGGTACACAAGGTGACAGGTACACATTACTCTCTAGTGAATTTATTATTTTTACCACTCCCTGTCAACATACCTAATTGTTGTTTTCAAACAGTAGTTACCTTAGATCTTTGCATAAACCTATGAGGAAGTCTATCAATGAACATACAGTTTGCAAGAAAGAGTTGAAAACACTAAGAAAAAAAAACATTAATGAATGGGACAGATTTTATCTATACGTGCAAATGTACTGAAAATAACAGCAGCTATATATTAAAAATGTCCTAATTGCATTTCTTTATTCCACGTCGCTCATTTTTCCTTAATGATAGGTAGGATGAATGCATTGTACCTCTAACAGGAGTATGACATGGATCTACTAGACATCCCACTTAAAGGCGTGCTTTTCCCCACCAGCTGGGAAATTGTTTAAACTCAACGCTTTGCAGCTGGGCAGGTAAGAAGGGACATAGGAATTTGTTGGTTTAGTGCAGCTGACCCATTTTGTGTCTTCTTCCATTGATCTTCTTGTTTCCTAGCTCTCTACTGTAATTAGTTGAGCTGAAAACTGAGGTTTGTGCAAGTGCGACTTAAGCAGCTAAGAAGCTGATGGGTTAAGCTCTTTTAATTCTGATCACTGTTTCCTTGAGCACTGCTCTGAGTGGAATGTATACAAATATGCATTAATGAGCCCATAATGTATCTATCTGGTAGATCACAATGATCAGATGATAAGGATTCAGTGGCTACACTGGAAAACACAGGTTAGTGGTGGCTATAATAGGAGGTTGAGAAGATGAAACTGTCTTTCAAAATAGAATGAAATTAATTTAGACAAGCTCTGAATAACTAATAACAAAATTTTGGCCTACAGTGGTAGTCATTTTTCAAGAAAGCTAATCTTATGAGACCTCCATTAGTCAGAATCACAATGTGCTGACCAGAACAACATATCTCATTTGCCTCCTGAAATTTTGGGTCAAAATGTTAGAAGAAAAGCTCTAATAATTTCCATACTATTGATTCTTTCCCTCAGTCTGAACCCTTCTCCTAATTCAGTTTCAAATACCGAATCAAGCTATAGTATAAGCGATCTCAACTTCTACTCAAATACTTCCATCATTGTATATTGTGATCAATATTCTCTGTGAAAAGAAAAACCTTTGAATATTTAGGAAAGAGTTGCTTACAGTAGTCACATTAGTACCACTTTCACTGCCAACATTTAGTGATGTCAACACTAGAAATACAATTCATATGGCTAACTGCAAATCCATTTACCATTCCTATACTACTCCCAAAACACCTTTTCTTTTCTGTCAGCAACTAAATTATTATATAATACATGAATGACAATAGACAAATGAATATTCTTTGTTCAAAATGTATGATTCAATCTTCTAAGTACCTATGTAGTGCCATGTGAAATTCAGCAGGGAATTGTTGCTTCAAGTGATGAATCATATCACACTGTAAATGAATTTTTTCTGCTATTTAGCTCCTTGAATGCATAGCAATCTATTTGAAACACTGGGAAATTTACGCCTATTTTCCATCCCAATTCGCTGGCTAGTGAAGTTCATAAAAAAAATTTGTCACTGAATCCAGTGGTAACTGGACTGAGCCCATGACATCTAGAACTGAAACACTAGTAACAAGAACTGGAAATTTATAAGTAAACAGTGCTTCTCCATGTACTTATTTGTTTATTCAACTGTCAAGCTTTTAGGCAAATTTATGTCAGCTAACAGTTAAATTAGCAGCCATCAGGTTGTCCCAATAATTAATAGAGAAAGTTAAGTTCCTCCAAGGGTCCTTAGTCTCCATTTAATGTTTAAGTTCTTTTAGACATGGATATAAAAAGGGAAGACATGGGCTTGAGACGCAAAGAAGTTTGGAAGGAGATTAAATTTATTGAAGTTATTAATAATCAAAGTTATTAATACTTTGTATCACTTTCAGTAAGAGCAAAGTATATCTGGGAGTAGAGATAGGATGGCTAATGTCAATGACAGAATAGAAATGGAAATTACCACATCTGAGGAGGAAACAGAACTCAGATTTTAATGTGCTCAGATCAAGACAGTTAATGATTGTCATCGCAGAATAATGAAAAAACTGGCACACTTTTAAATTTTGATAAGAGTAGCTGATTTATCAAATTGGGAATATAACTATGTCTGTAAAATAATAAATATTGTACTATAATTAATAGAAAGAAAAACATAACCCAGAGAAATAGGAGCCTATCTCTTGATTTCAATAGAATAGAAACCTTTGGAATAAATCATGAAGAAATTAGCTATGGAAATAGAAATTAATGGAAAACCATCAAGATTACTTTTTTAAAAAGGTAGGTAATACCAAGATAACTTGGTGTCTTTGTTTGATAGAATAACTCCCTAGATATGAGAGAAGTGGAAGATCTAACTTATCTTTCAATAAAGTACTTGAAGTGGTTAACTATGGGAAAATATTAAACTGCTGAAGATAGAATTAGTCAAATATTTTTGATAAGGAAAAAAACCTAACTAAGGGGAAGAGGTCTTAAGTCTGCTATCATTTATATGTTATATATTATATTTTGTGACTGTGCTAAATTCTTTGCTTACAAACATAAACCCATTTCTGATCTGAAAGTCTTCAGTATAAACTGTTTCAGGATAATATTAGGAGAATCAGGAGGGACTACAGTGCAGGACTACTTCTTATGTATTGACTTTTTAAAGACTGATGGTTAATTATAAAGGACTACCATAAATCCTCAGACAAAATGTACTAGAAAGTGTAGTCCAAAAGATAAGCATTTTAATTCTGTGAGATCATTCATGCTTACAGGCGTACCTTTTTTTCTCAAACTGCTTGCCAACTTCTTGGTCTAGGCTTAGTCCTATAATCATTAGGCCCTACTCATAACCATGGTCAACTGGCATAGCTGCTCTGAAATCAGTGAAGATGCACAGATTTATGGTAGCTGAAGTCTGTCCAATAATGATTCTGTTCCCTCATGATAGATACAGTTCATATGCACAATACCCTTCAAATATTAACAAGCTCCTGTCTTCTCAAAGAGTCAGTCAGAAATACTTTAAAATGATGACAGTCTTGTTCTGTAGAAGAGTTGCACAGCTGATTTCATAACTGATCCAAGTGTTACTGAAATCACAGTTTTTCTTAGACATCCATGAGAATTACAAGAATTGTTCTTTCACATACAGCAAATCAGAGTTTTTCTTAGAGCTCGCTCACTCTTTGCCTTGTAGGAACACAACATGGACCAGCTTTCCTTCATTTCCCTATCAATGCATCTTACTTTTAGGGATGAAACATTTATTGCACCTGAACATGTGCACATGTATGTACTACACATACATACATAAATGTACTATACACATAACATTTAGAGTTAGGGAATCAGATATCACTGTAATGGGCATGTTTAAAAAACTGATAAATCATGCCTGTAACAGTAAAACAAAGCTTTTCTAGACTGGTACTCATTAACAACACATTTCATGCAAATGGTTAGTTCTCATTATCAACCATTATCATTACATACTCAAAGTCATTACTACTACATCCCATTGGCTGGGATGGAGTTAGTTTTCTTCATAGTAGCTAGTATGGGGCTATGTTTTGGATTTGTGCTGAAAACATTGTTGATAACACAGGGATGTTTTAGTCATTGCTGAGCAGTGCT
>NW_008794578.1:383489-396451 GCF_000699145.1 Aptenodytes forsteri
TGGCTCATAGATAAGGCTCCACTTGGAGCAGGTACAACCCTAAGGGACTGCAGTCTGTGGATAAGTCCAAGCCAGAGCAGGGGCAAGGGGAGGAGTTCATTGCAATGTTAAACCCTATGGTCTGGTCCAAAGGGACCAGGGGTGGAGATTGTAATGGAAATACCTTCAAAAAGTTGTCACCCATGATTTGAGTCACATGTTATGGGAATTACTATAGCAGGAACCACCTGAACCAATGGAGGACAAGCCTTACAAGAAGCACTGCAAGTGCAGCAGTGACGTGACCTGAGCTGGCTTTGGTGCCCAGTAACTCCACGCAATACACGATCTCTCCTGTCCTGAGTAACCACCATAACAGATGGAGCCCAAAATCATGGACTAAATGAACTCAATGGGCATTTGTAGACATTTTACAGACATTTAAAGGGGTGGTCCATAGACTAAGGGAAACATATCTGTGTATTATATCAAAGGATGGGAAGGGTGGTGGTGGTTAATGAGGATGTATTGAATAGTGTGGGACCAGAGCATGACGTAAATGATATGGAATAAGGAGTGGAGAATGTGCTGGTTTTGGCTGAGATAGAGTCAATTTTCTTCATAGTAGCTAGCATGGGGCTGTTTTGGATTTGTGCTGAAAACAGTGTTGGTAATACAGGGATGTTTTCATTATTGCTAGCAGTGCTTACATGGAGTCAAGGCCTTTTCTGCTTCTCACACCACCCCACCAGCGAGTAGGTTGGGGGTGCACAAGAAGTTGGGAGGGGACACAGCTGGGACAGCTAACCATACCATATGACATCATGCTCAGCATATAAAGCTGGGAGGAAGGGGGGGACGACATTTGGAGTTATGGTGTTTGTCTTCCCAAGTAACCATTACACGCGATGGAGCCCTGCTTTCCTGGAGATGGCTGAACACCTGCTTGCCGATGGGAAGGAGTGAGTGAATTCCTTGTTTTGCTTTGCTTATGTGCGCAGTCTTTGCTTTCCCTATTATTTTCCCTGTCTTTATCTCAACCCACAAGTTTTCTCACTTTTACCCTTCCGATTCTCTGCCCCATCCCACCGGCGGGGAGTGAGCGAGTGACTGTGTGGTGCTTAGTTACTGGCTGGGGTTAAACCACGACAAAGTTATATCTGGATATTTTAACCACAACCTTTTTAAGGTCTTAATAAAGGGATTTTGTAACTTGCAAGATAGCCATGCAGACTCCCTAGTGCAATGGGGATGGAAATTGTTTATCCAGTTCTGAATCAAATATAGTAAAATTGTTTCCTGGAACAGTAAATTGACTCTGACTCTGACTTTACACACAATATTTGCTTTTCCATTTTCATGATCATGGGCCATGTTTTATGAATACTGCTTTGTGACATATATATCTATATGAAGGAACAGGTTCCTTGATCTATTGAAAGAATGCTTCTATAAATGTATATTTCTGAATTCTGGCCTTTGGATAAATAAAAGCTGTAAAATAACTAGATTCTCTTCTCTCTACCCACAAAGGATTTGGCTAGCGATTAAGTCTTTGTCTTTTTTTCATTTAATTCATAGCTTCTAGTTACATAGCTATTTCACTCAACCCTGCTAGACTTCAAACACTTCACTTACTGCTGATTTAGCCATACACATATTTAATTGTAGCTAAAAGTTGTGAGGACCCAGTTGTTTTAAGTCTCTTACTGAAATGTGACTGTAATATTGTAGAGAAACCTCTATTTTTCATTAGTTAATACATTTTATGGATGAATAACAGACTGTCATTCAAATTGATTGTTTCACTTAGAATGTTAAACTGCTGAGGTGGATTGCTTTTGTACACCATTATTCAAAGCAGAGGATATACTTTTTAGAAAGGCTTTTAAATGGAAAGTAGTTAAATGTTATGGGAGTATGGTCACTGCCTTACATAAAAGGAAGGCCAAAGCCTGATGACCATTTTTGAAAGTTACTGTATTTTGTTTATGAATATTCATACAAATCAGTGTAATGTGAACGTTTTCCTTGCCACAAGGTACACGAGGTAAAGGAAAGTCAATGATTCCTTGTAGGATTTTATTTGATTTTTTTTATTATTATTATTATAGGCAGCTTTATTATAGCTTCATTAAAATAGTTGTGTTATGAATTAAACGTATTTATGAATTAAACGTATTTATTAGCTTTAAGTAAAGATTGCTTTGCTAAAAGCTCATATAAAAACTGAATATTTTTTTTAAACACATGCTTAAGTAAAAAAGTTGACACAAATCAAAATACAATTACCTTAACAGATACTATTCTTTATAGACAACTGTTGTAAATTAAAGATTATATTAAATTTAGCATTTAGGTTTGCTCAGAACCTGTCCCAAGAAGGCAAAGCAGTGAGGCATTCTGGTGCCCCATCTCCTATAGACGTATATTTAGGGACTGAAGAAAAAGAAAATGGAGAAAAGAGCAGATGATAGTGTCAAAATTAGCAATAGTGGTACTGGTACTGGTACTTTTTATTGAGACTTGTGTCTTAAAGTACAGGTGCAGAGAAATCCATGGCCAAAAATTGCAATAGGAGAAAAGGTGATGAGCTGGTGGTGATGGAGTTAGACCACTGAAACTTTTTTTCCATCTCCATATATTTCCTTTTTTTTTTTATTTACCATTTTGTGAAAATTATAGATTTAGTAGTCTTTTAGGTTATTTACATTAAAATATTTTTATGTCTGTTTGAACCCTGGGACTTAGTCCTTGAATGGGACCCCTAGATGCTCCAAAAAGAAAAAGAAAAAAAAAATCACTTAATTTTGTTTCAGAGATTACAGTCAGACAGGCGAATATTTAATTTACAGAATGATCTAGTATTGTTTTTGTCCTATTCATCTATCTGCAGGATCAACATAATGGAGCAAGCTCTGTGGCTGGTAGTTCCAGGGCACAAGCTGAAGCATGGCAGAAGACTGCATAACACCAGAAATATCCTGGGTCAAAAGGAGTAAAGGGGTAGCCTAACATAACCTGCTCAAAGCAGCTATGATGGGGACAAGAATGAGAGACAGTTCTTTTTAAAAGATACGTAATTTATTTTAGCCCTCTTCCTCCAGCCTTGGTGTTCAAAGTGTCTATTTATTTTTTCTTTTTTTTTTTTCTTTCATGGAATCAACTGTCTCCTCAAATAGGCAAACCCAAGCCTGTGTCTACAAAAGTCCAACATCACCCTGTCACAATACTTTGATCTGGTTTTGCCTTCATCACTTATCCTCTCTGACTGTACTGCTAACACCCTTCTAATGCCTTTAATAGTGCTGTCTCTTCAGCAATGAAGCTGAAAGTGTATTTCTTGTATATTGAGACTCATACTGCTCCCAGACAGGAAAATGTGAGGTTCTCCCTCCTCACCCTGACAGCAAGTGAAGTCAGGTTTCTGAAATAATATAGATTTTTTTGTTTATTTCTTTGTTCCCCTTGATGACTTTTTGTGTTGAACCTTTTCATTAGATCCAGAAGGTCTAAATTGCTCTGTGATGGTGTGCCCTGTTCTGCAGTGCTGGAGAATCTTGATTTTCTGACTGCCCTTGATGATAGCTTTGGATACAGTTTCATGATGCAAGCATTTTGTTTGTTAAATTCTGTTCTAGAAAAGTTCGTCATTCTTTCTAACTGTGGAAGAATCTCTACTGTAATCTTGATTTTAGGGACCAAGGTAGATTTAACTGTATTCTGTGACCTAACATTGTTTTTATAAATGGGTGTTAAGTAGGGCAAGAGATTAAATGTGATGTGATAGAGAACGCTGGGCAGGAAGGAGAGTTGAGATGAAGAGGAAGTACTCTCAAGATCTATGAAGCTTCCCTGAAAAGTGGATCTCTTATTGTAAGTAGCACTTAGGCCCTTCCTGGCTGAGATTGCTGTTTTGCTCAGGTGCTAATCTCTAGCAGACACTGTGACCCC
Source organism: Aptenodytes forsteri (assembly GCF_000699145.1). Classification (NCBI taxonomy): domain Eukaryota; kingdom Metazoa; phylum Chordata; class Aves; order Sphenisciformes; family Spheniscidae; genus Aptenodytes; species Aptenodytes forsteri. Next base: position 387,423 of record NW_008794578.1, read on the forward strand.
TATGTGGCAGCGCTGATTGCACCTGCTGAAGAAGAAATGTAAACCTGAGCATCATCACCTTTACTTTAAATAGGTCATGAGAGTGGCCAAGACAGTGCCTCTTCTGGTATACTGTGAAGCACTGCTAGACATTATGTGGGAGCAAGCTCACACCTGGCTCTAGAATACAACTCTTGGTAAAGAGCTTTAATTCTTGTTTTGCCTTAAGTTAGCAGGGAACAAATTTACGTGGCTGGCATTTATTTATTGCTATAACAAATAGGATATAATAATGAGGTGATTTAAAAAAAAAGAAAGAAAGACTCTATTTTCAGTGACACAGACCCACTTTAGAAAGTCATTTAAGCACTACATATCTAACTATTTAAGTTTGCTTTTTTCCCCTCATATATGAAAAGCAAGAAAAGGAACCTCTTTTACAATCTATTGCTTTCCTAGTGAAGCAGTAGGTTAGTCAGCTCTAGAAGATTTCCTTCCCTTTGCTCATTTTTCTCCACTTCGTACATTTCTTCCATTGGAGAGCACTAGCAAAATTTTTTTAAGATTCCTGTTTTCTCAAAAATCTAAAGTGTTTATCTTGTGTTGAAACACTTAGATACCTGCATGTCACTAAGGACTATCTAAGTCACTTTTGAAAGTAGGGCTTAGCTATTTCTGAAAATGTCAAACAACTGTGCAAGACCAAGTTTTCTTGAAATGAGGCAAGTTTGAAAGGTTTAATTTAAAAAAGATAAAGATCCATCTATTCAAGGATCTTGTCTCTGATGACTCAGGAAGAGTATGACTGGGACAGGCCTTTGAAGATGTTTTTCTAGCATATTCTGCAAGGTTCCAACAATCTGTATCTCAAGAAATAATATACCAAGAGATGACACTTTTAACTGTACTGGAGCAATGTTCCCTTTTTTGGCTGATTCTAGTTCAGAAGAACAATTCATCCTTCTCAGAATCGGAGCTTTGGGGGAACAGCACAAGGTGGCATTTAATAGCAAGAAACTGCTTGAAAATGGAAGAGATTGGACAATTCCATGGAAGGAGAAGGGACTATGTCAGTGATTTATAAGAGATTATAAATGATTTATCAGCCCATCATTTTTACAATGGGGCAGTAACCCAGCTACATTTGTCTTCTTAAGAATGAGCGAACAATTATTTATTTAATTTATAGTTGCCATAGATGACTCAGTTGCATTTTCAGGATAAAATTTCTTAAATATCTATTCTGAATACTAAAAAAATGAAACACAAATTCTGTAAGAGCTATGCTGTATATAAAGCAACACAACTGTTACATTAAACTGTATTATTACAATTTTAACTCAGTTGTATTCTGTAATATTATGTAATAAACATTTAGAAAAATACAGTAATTTTATGTAGAAATATTATCCTTGTTGCTTTTATATCTATTTTATATAAATTCACCTGTGTTTTATTAAAAAAACCCACATTATTTACAGGCTATTGATGAGGAACTAAAGCACAATATAAGCTGTCCAACATAAGTTGGCTAAAGTTATAAACCAGACTGAATAGAAACAACTTGAAACACCAAGCACCAACAGTACCTAGCAACAAAACTGTCCTAAAGATGGCTATCAAAACTGCAGCCTTTTATCCTGATTTACTGAAACTCATTTTAAGTTAAACACTGGTGCCCATTTGTGCCTTCAACAATTCCCACAAATAGATTTATCAGATGATTCAGTGTAGTTCATGTACAGATTTATAAATATTAGTTGAGCTAGGATGTTTTATTATAATAAACAATACCATAACTGTACAGGTAAAAGCTTTTATATTCAGTATAAGTAGTCAGCATTTTGAAATGTAAAATTTTCACCTGAAGTAAATACTACAATGTCTGATGAATGGACTGCTGGGTTGGCAGCCTTATTATAGCACCTTAACTAAACAGATGGACTCCCTGTCCAATCAGTAGAGAAAGTGGGTGCCTCTGAAGAACAATATTAGACAGTCTCAGTGATAGAAACATCCACAGAGTGATACAATACTTCCATAGACTGCACAGGGACCTGTCTAGACCCAGCCAATAGGAAACACAAGGTATTCAGTGTATTAGAATTAGCATATGGGAATGTGGAGTAAATATTCCTCCTTCCACTCAGAATTTACCGATGACCTTGCTTCGGAGAACAGATGCCTAACAGTTTGCAATAATTTTCTACAGGCCATTACATCAGCATAGAAAATCCAGAGCCTTGGCTATATATCTTTTACTGCCATGTCAGGAAAGGATGGAGGAGAGTTAGAGCTAGTACTTCATTAATGAACAGAGCCAACACAAGGACAGAATGTAACAACCTGTACTCTAGTGGCAGAACTGTATGACTGCTTGTAGGAAGGAGACTGGGTAACATACTTGTAGAAACCTGAGGAAAACATTTCGTTGACAGAATGAAATGGTAAGAACTAGAATTTGGCTTGATAATGTCTTCAGTTTGATTCTGTGCAGTCATCTGTAGTGACTGCAACAAGAGCGTCACTTTTGCATGACTTCTGAAAATTGGCCTAACTAAACATGACAGTACCTCTCCAGATTATGCTAAAACCTTTCTTCAGTGGTGTTTTAGAGGACAGATACAACATACCGAGTTACCAAATCCTTCATGGAATGATCAATGATTTCCGTGGCTCCTTTGATATAGAAAGAAAGAGAGAAAGAAGGAAAGAAAGAAAAAAAAAACCAAACAGTGCATTTTGACTGTCTCTTTGACTCTTGTAGCAGAGGGGCAGGGACCTAGAGCAGAACCATTATGCTGTTTTGTCTTGGCTAGCAAATCTTCTGGAGGAGGCGCAGATCTGGCATGGTGTAAAAGCTGCAAAATCAGGATGTGAACAGCATTTAACAATGGCAGCGTGCTGTGACAAGACACTAAAATGTGGTTTTTCTATGATGTATCCAGATTCTTAAGAACAAAGTAATATTCAGTGGCCATTCACAGTGTCACTATTTTGTGCAGAGATAATGCCCAGCTTTCTCAAAGTGCACCTTTGAAGTTATTTTAGAGCTGCTGATTCTACCTATTTATTTACCTACTTTTAGGCGTTTCTTAGCAATTTGCTCTGTAGCATCTGCCACATAGAAGGGCATCGTGATTTATCTGCAGCTCTGAATATATTACTTGTTAACCTTTACAAACACCTAGTGTGACTCATTCCATCTTATCACAGCAGACGTAAGTGGGAGTAAGCATCACTCAACAGGACAACCAGTTTGTACAAGATATAGGCACATGTACCAAATGTACCCAGATAAAAGAGCCAGTTAATTTTTAAAGTGTTAAAAAGGAACTTGAATACAACAATGAAGTCTGCGACAGGATTTGAGGCATGTGCATTGGTAGTCATACTGAGGGGATCAAGAACCTAATATAGCCTAAATAATGAACAAGAGAAAGATCCATTGTAATTGTCACCTCTAAATATCTCCTGAAAAAAAAGCAGCTAGCTTTAGCCCTTTATGATTCTTCCCCCTTTTCCCAGGAACTCCAGCATTGTTAAACCAGTCACTCAGTTCCCCTGAGCCGCACTTTGCTGCATTTCTCTGCCTAATGCTTACTTCCACAGACCTGGGAAGCACTAAACTTTAACTTTCAAGGAGTTTGGCCATGCTGCAATTTCTAAACTTATCATGCTCATAGAGAGTGGAAATTTCCTAAGACATATACCTAGCTATGTGGACTGTCCTTTTGATTGATTTTTATTGTTGGATTCATACCTGTCTTCAGACCACCAGTGCTCTCACAAAACCAAATTTATGGCAACTTATACTAAAATGGGCAAAATAGCAAATAAAAAATAAATAATCTAAATGATCAGCTGTACCAACTTAACCACAAAAAAGCAAGCAATCAAAGTTTGGGAAGAATGTTGTCTCTCTTTCTCTCTCAAGTCAAGGTTACTCCATAAGGACAATTGTCTTCAAATTTCAGTTCACAAAAGAGCCTTTGGGAAGGTTTCCCAGGAGTTTTCTTTCTGAAATGGCTGGAATTGTAAGAATTGTCCCAAACAAGTAGTTAAAAACCATGATCAGACACGGTCATCATGCCAGTTTGTTAAAAAAAGGTATATAGGTTTTTACCCTGGTTGTCTAACTGGAGAAATGTAAAATAAAATGTCTTTTTGTAATGTACTCAGCACCCGCTGTCTCAAAATAATTCTTTAAAGTCATACAGAAAGGCATTTTTCTTAGAAGCATGCCAAATGAGATGTGTTTCCATAAGATTATTCCTATATACTATAGTATTTTTTCTTAGTAAAGTCTAATAATTTTGCTAATAGAAAATCAAGAAATATCTTCCTTCAGGACCGACAAATCACCACAAAAGATATTAGGAGATGCTTAAGCATCTATCTAGGCGGCTGAATTAGGGGCCTTTGTTTCCTATAAAGGCAATGGGGCCTAAGAAAGTCAATAAGGTACTATGATTTTAGATTTCTAAATGAATTTTGCATGCCTTAGAGACTCTACAAACAGATTGTCGGTACCTAAAATAGCAGCCAAAGTTAAATGCCCCAAACAAGCCTGTGTGAATATTTTCTTGTGTTATTAAGGCAAGACAATATTTGACTGGGCACAATTGTTAAGCTTTTTTTTTTAAGTACGTCTCTCCTAGTGTCACATTGCTGATCCTGAGGATTTTTCATGTATGACAAATGTTATGTTACCTCAATGTTATATCTTACTGTTTTGTTGTAACTAGTTTATTTGTGTAAAGAAAAATCTACCTCCCTACTACAAGGGTACCTACTTCCTACTACAAGGGTAGTTCTGAGCATGACATACACATCACTTACAATATTGCACCAAATAGATAGAGGCTTTAAGACTAGAAGAGACCTTTGAAATCCATAACTAACATGGTTTTTCTGCATTGAAAATTTTAGATACTGAAGTTGTCATAGATTGGATTACCTTGGTAATGATGTATCTGATTCTGACATATAATGTCAGGTTGCAGCATTTACTTAAAGTTACTTTGTGCTTTGTATTCTGACACGGTATGACTCACATAGCTTGACTTGATATGTCTTAAACTGACACCTTGCCATAGATATGCAAATGCTCCCATTTTCTGAAAAGAGCAATTAAAATACTCTTGATAAACCAAGAGTTCTACAGAAAAATACTGATATTTTTCCACATCATCAGGATATAAATAGTATTACACAGAATTTGCTAGCACACTTTAGCATTTCTTTAAATGTACAGAGGTACCTGTGCAACAATTAAGTGATACTGTTCTGAAAACAATATTTTGTATAAGAATGTAAACATGCTAGTAAACAGTAATGCTACTTGACCAAACACTTCGCACTTATTTTTGAAGATATAGCAAACCCACAAATAAGCATAAAACTATAATAAATTCAACATTTTGTGTTTACTTCTCAATATCTAAATTTTTCACGTGCTTCTTGATTTCTGATGTATATACAGGAACAGTTACTCTCAGCAGTTGTTGTTCCTTATCAAGACCAAAAACATGTTATTAAATATCTTCTATACCTTGTTAGCATCATTCATTGACTTCTGTTTGTTTCTCAGGTTGTCCAAAGTCCTGATTTTTCAAACTCGTTTAATATAATGTCCTTCTTTACAATTTTCTAAAGAATTAAGTTTCCCTTAGAGAGTGTCCCAGATGAACAATATGAAAGCTGGAGGTAAACATTATCAGCCAAAGGAATTTGGAGGCAGAAAACATTTCCACTGGAAATATTCTTGCTTAATTTAAGTTATAGTCTCAGACATGTTTGTGGTTTATAACTAACATGGTAAAGTTGATAATCCTATATAAATTTATAAATTATAATTGTTGTATTTATTGCTATGGACATAGAAGACTATCTAGTATATGTTGCAAAGCCTAACTTTCTGCTGGCTGGTCCTCACTGGAATCATCAAAATGGGATCCAAAATTTTATCACCCCCTAAAGGACGTCACTTAAGACTCTACTCAGTTGCTCACATTTTCACTTTTGAGTGAAAATGAGTAAGTGCTGTTTGAGGTACGCCAGGGTACCTCAAGCATTCAGGTGTTGTTTGCATATAGGAAACCTGTGTGAAACCTATGATCTACTGGAGTAGCAGCTGGGGACCAGATGGGATACCCTAAAGTATCTCTGACAGCGTGAGACATCTATGTATGAGCAAGTGAATTCAGTCTTTAAATCAGGGTACCACATGCAGCTGTCAGTGACTATTCAGTAAGAAAATAAGGAGGCAAGGGGGTAAATTTAAAGGAAATATTTTAAATTCCGCTTTGCCCACAGGCTCTGTCAGGTACAGTACAGAAGCAGCATCCAGGCACTAGAGAGAAACAAGAATGCTTGTGTTTATCTGGGTCTTGACTATTTGATTTTTGAGTTCCTCTTCTTTTTTCCTCTTCTCTCTCTGCATTCCTGTTCTCATTTAAAGACAGCTTGAGCATGAGTCTATATAGGAATGATTGTGAGTTTAATTTTGGTGGCTGGGGGAAGATGGGAGGTGGGTGGGGTGCCCTAGGTGCTCCAACAGGTATTCTAGATGCATCCTCGGTCCACTTAGGACCTACAGCTCTGTAGTTACCTCTTTCATAGCAGAGAAATCACAGTAGTCCCAGGTAAGCTCTGCATGGGAAAGGAGTCATGCTGTGAATTCATATTCTAGAGTTTTGTAACTATATTACCGTTGATTTGCTTTCTGTAGTACAACTACTGAAAAAGAGATCCAGAGCCCATACTGTGCTACTTGAAGCATGTTTCAAGTGCCTACATGCTCTCTCAGTTCAGCAAGACTATCACTGCTGCTCACTTTACACCTGAGATACATTTTTCTTCCTCCTGCAAGATCCTAATATGTGTAAATTGAGGAATCTTTAATTCACCCCCATTGTGGGTGCTGCACATCCTCATTGTGTAGCACTGTTATCAATGGGCAAAGCATTTATTCTTAACCTAAACTTCCAGAGGGGCAAATCCATTAAACCATCTGTCTCACATACATTGATAAAATTTGGCCTACTAATACAGTGGTACTACAATTTTTTATCAATAAAAAAAATTGCTGCGTGAATATGTATTTTTATATGATGATCTGCTTGTTAAAACCTTTACTCAGAAGTTGGTAGACAAACACTTCTTTTATTGAAGAACAACAAAACTCATACAATTCATGTCCAAAATACTCTCTCCTAACTACTGTCTTTCTTACGCATACTATGTGGAATAAACTCTATGTCCCACCAGCTAAAGATGATATGTTAATATGCAGTAGGAAGTGCAAAAACATTTGGTCAGAGAACAAACAGAAAGACAGAAGAGAAAAATCTGTAGACTACCAGTTAGGTCATACCAGTTTTGGACAGGAAGGACAGTGTCATTCTTGATATTTGAAGATCATCTTCTACAGTTGGATAGTTTTATACTCCAAGAAGTACTTTAGGACTGAGAAAGTAATAGCAATGGTGAGCCTGACAATGTAGTCCTATGTCCTGTCCCCTGGTTATTACTTAAAGGCAAAGTTTGCTATGTAATGAGAAGAGCTCTCAGACTAGAGATTTCTGTTGTCAGCTAAGTAGTCTAACAACTAGGCAAGAGGTAGAGGACTGATGTCCCAATGGAGAAATGGAAAACATGGAATTATCCTGTGGTTGAAAAATGCTCTTCCAAAGGCAAAAGTATGTATCTTACTCTACTGAAGCTCAGGTGGGCATGCTAGGTGGTCTGCTTTCTTTGCAGATAACATGAAGTGTTTATATAAAATACAGGCATTACTATCTGAGTTTTTCAGTGGAAGAAAATTAGTTACTGTGTTTTATGGTTGACTTGTGTTACATGTTCAGTGTGGGTTTGGGGGTTTTGTTTTGGTTTGGTTTTTTTGTGAAACATGGAAAAATGATCTTATGACAATTGTATGGGAGACTGGAATTTGTTTTCTATAACTACGTAAGGCAAGAGAGAAGAACGCTTACAAAATCCATTATCTGGAAAAAGGATTAAATCTCCGGGTTTAGGCAATATGAGATCTCTAAAGTAAGTAGAGAGAAAACTGTGACTGAATATTTGTAGCAGAATTTATCAATACCTTATTTCTATTTTTTTTTTTTTTTAATTAGGCTCAATAGAAAAATCTCTGTTGCATGTGTCAGTCTAAGTTTAGTGGGTCAGAGTTACAAGTTTAACTCTCGTTGTTTTATTTCTCATTGAGATTATGTATATAAATCTCTGTGCCTTGGCATGACTGTATGTAACTATGTCATATTTCTCAGATGTCCTAAATTTTATGGATTCTAAATATAGTACATTGTTATGAAAAAGTAAAACTTCTGAATTTTTTCACTTCAATATTTATTAACAACAGAATTGCTGAGTCAAAACTAGGATCATAGAATATTTTGTTTATATAAAATCTATTTTGCTTTATATTAAGCTTTCTATATGAAGTTTTTCTTGTATTTTTCTGATGCAACTTTGCAACTGCCGATGTTAAGCATAATCCTGCTTTTGCTAAAGTTAATACAATTTTGTATTAAATACAGACAGATCATGCTAATTAAAAATCCTGTGAAAATGGAATTATTACCCTCATTTTACTGGCATCACTCTGAATTTACAACTGTATTACTGAGAAGTGTTTACATCTCATTGGAGAAGGATTTTATGTGTTACCAGAAAGACTGTGTAAGCACTCATTGTCGTGGATGGAGTGAGACTGCACTTCACTCGTAAGAGAGAAAACACTATACACTTTATTGATAGAAAACAGTGAGTTAAAGTGTGAGTTAACAAAGTTCAATGGGAAATGAGACAGTGATTTAACAAGATTCAATGGCAAGGTACACTAGACTATTTACTGCATAGAGGATAGGGTCAGACAAAACTGTCAGGGAGACCCTCCTGTTGAGTCGTGAGGTTCAGAAAGGACCCTCCTTCTCAGAGAGGAGTCTAGGTGTGGCTGGATCCAGTCCTAGTCCCAGAGTTGGTCAATAGTTTATGTCTAAAGGATTATATATGCGCAATCAATC
>NW_008794578.1:396484-398242 GCF_000699145.1 Aptenodytes forsteri
CCTCCAGGAGTAACCTTGAGAGGTGTCCCTACTCAAGGGGAGATCCCACCGTGCAGCCCACTGCCATGCAGGAGAGCTCAGCAGGCCCTGGGCTGGCCACTATTTATAGAGTAAGATGATTGACTTATAGTCATATTTGCATATCAGCAAGACGTGTGGGTCACTGCTCCAGACAGCCCTTGGCTACTGTGTTGCCATCCACCCTCAAAGTCCAACATAAGCTGGATGCAGCCATCACCATCCCTACTGGTGGTCGTTGCTTACGCAAGGCGGGGGGAGCACACCGCCACACCCCTCGAACAGACAATGCAGGCAAGAGACGCTGAGGTGTCGGTGCTCTCAGCACAGTCCCTGCTGTAGGCTCTGCAATGAGTTACAGCTCCTGTGATGGTGGGGCTCCTCTTCTTTTGCAGGTGAAGGAACGAGGGCAGTTAGGATTTGTTTTCACTCTGCTGTAGGTGCCCCATACAGCTCAGATTCCAGAACAGGTAGGGAAACAACCTCTGCTGGGTAAATGCCTAGCTCTCATTATTCTCCGACCTGGAGCAAGATAAAATTAAGGATTACCTTGTTATTCCTTGAATTGAAGTTCAGTTTCTGGTCAGATAAAATTCAGAATACAATAGCTGTAACCTAGCCCTTTATCAAAGCAATTTATTAATTTGCAGTCTTTCAGAGAGTGCAATAAGTCAGAATTTTCAGCAGAGAATAAGTCTGTTTGTATCACTAAAAGCTCCTAACCTGCTGTTTCCCATACTTTGGAGAAAAAAGACAACAGCAGCAAAGTGGTGGACAGAGTTAAATATTCCACAGGTCTAAGAGTTGTCTTCAGAAACTGGAACAAAATAAACAAATAAATAAAATGAGAGGAGTACAGAACATTCTTCAGTAAGAGCAGGAGGGTAAGATAGTACCCAATAAGGAAAAATGGTTTGAAGCCCTACTTGCATAAGGAACTATTTTATAGAATTAATTTTTCAAACAAGAAATGAGTGTTTGATCTAAATCTAGTGAATAGTGATGTTTCTGCTGGCTTCAGTAAAATAATATCTGCTAATATAAAAACAGGTAATCATAACAGATGAACAGTAATTGAATACAAATGTGACCACTCATTATTAAAAGGGGACAGGACATCAAGGTATGTTGAGTTAGCATAATGATTAAGATAATTTTGTAATATAAGAGGTTTCCTAAAAAATAAATTTGAAAAGGACCTAGATAGTGGATGGCTTGATCAAGCTTTCTGTGTGCAGAAATTAAAAAAAAAAGAAAGAAAGGGAGAGGGAAATACAGTTTTTTAATGTAAATGTGTTGTAATTGTAAAAAACTACTGACGTTATATGTAATTGAAGTTTAAGCCTTGTTTTTGTGTAGCAAGGTGTGGACTGAAAATTTCAAAGCATTTGGTTTAGGTTATCAATTAAAAATGAAAACTGGATGCACATCACAATTCATATATTAGAAGAGAAAACAAAAATAAAACTATAAATTAAAAAAAAAAGGTAGGTCAATAGAAACAAGGGAATTTTACCACCAGATTAAATATTTGCCTTTAAAATAATGATAGTGAAGCATCCAACAACCTTTCATCTGCTGAGAATGAAATTAAAAAATAGTTTAAAAAAATCCTCACAAAGCATGTATTTCTCCAAAAAACGCTCCAAAATGTACATGTTTAGATGAAATAAGCTCATACAAATCCCCATAAACCTAGTATATTCATATCTGTGTAGCTGCTATTTTGAATTGAATAAC
>NW_008794578.1:398279-410243 GCF_000699145.1 Aptenodytes forsteri
TATATTAAGTAATATATAAAGACATTATTTAGTAGTATTTTTATTATAAATTATTATAAATATATTACTTGAAATACGTTATTGAATATAAAGTTAATGCCAATAAAATGAATGTAGTAATTGGTTCTTATACGAAAGCATCTCTGAAAACACAATTTTATTAAAAAAAAATCCCAATTTAAAAATGAGACACTCTAACATAAGCTTCAAGTAGGACAAACTGTTCTTAGACTAGGAATAATCCATAACAGATTGAACATTCTAAAAAAAAATTGCAAATGCACAACACTAATTATCTTACAGATATAATATGAGAAACTCTAAGACATAATAAAAAGGAGGAAAGATTGAAATAGATTGGTTGCCATAAAATTAAAGCTAAATTATTCCAACAGGAAAACAATTTATAGATTCAGATTATGAGTCATGCAAAAGAATTTGTAGATATATTTAATTATTTTCTCCAGGTACATTTATAGCTGAGCCCAAAAGCTTGCAGTGTGCTTCCGGAGCAAAACTGCTAAAGCTTAAAGTTGCCGATCTAGATGCTTCATGTATCTACAATGCTAGAGAATATGGGTATTGCAAAATGGTATCTGTACCCAAGAAATATAAACTGCTTTGATTAGACTTAAGGTTTGGTAAAACTTCCACAGATGACTGTCAGAATGGTTAGTGTTCTTTACCTGAAAAGTACCATGCTTCAGGTTGAAGAAATATAACTGTGTGGAGTTGTGGGGTTTTTTTCCTACTTGGATTGAAAAGAGAAATGAAATTATGCTTGGGAGAACTCATGTTTTACTGCGGGAAAGTAACTTCCAAATAACAGCCAATAAATTGATTGTGACTATCTGTATCTCTAGTAGGACACAAAAGAGTCTATTTCAAAGGTGAAAAATGAGAAACAGCGATTGTCATTTTGATGAAGTTTACAATGTCTTGTCTGTTCCTGGAAAGCTTGTCATACCTACTGATGATATAGAAATATTAACTCTGTACTGATATAGAAATATTAAAATATTCATTTCAATAGAGACTAGATGAATGAAAGTGAATGCAAGAGATCATAGAAGGACAATTTTTTAAATACTAGGTTCAATGAGAAAGGCAAACATCTGCCTTTGGCACTTGAATAACTAAAGCCAAAGAAAGCCTTTGACTGTGTAGAGTAGGAATCTCTGAAAATAGTTCTGTGAGATTTCACTGATAGTTTGAAAACTACTGAAAACTATTGCTGTGATCTTTGGGCCACAGTAAAGTCACAGTGGAATCCGCCTATGTTCAGACTGCTGAACAAGTATGTCTTTTCCCCCATCATTTCTGGTAGAATAAATGTGTAATAGAATTGGAAAATAAAAGGGATATAATGGGTTAGCATAATAAGGATACAACATAAACAATAAGAACCCAATATTGTTTTTTTATTGAAGAGGACATGATGGATGCATAGTCAAGGTCTCATCTGAGTTTTTATTTAAAGCTTGCTTTTCTTTTTTTTTTCTCACTTGCCCTCCCAAATCCTCAAACCTGCTGGTACCAAAATGCCTCTGGGTACAAAACTATGCAGGAGATGATATTCTAAAATGTTTAAAATGGTTGCTTTTTCCCCCCCTTTTTTTTTTTAATGGAAGCTCCGTAAGAATGGAATTTAACACATTTTAGTCCACTATGGATATCCACAGTAGAGATGAATCAGAAGGCATAATGGCAACTAAATTCCCTGTATTGGTATAGAAGGCAACTCAAAGACCTATGTTTTTTGGTTTCCTAAAATTTGACAATATGAATAAATAAAAGATTGTCCAATGAGTTCTTGTACTGTTTATGAGAAAACTTTGCTTCAGAAAGCAGAATAATTACCTGAAATGAAAGGCAGAACAGGTTAAAATCTAATCTGAAGATAATTTGCCTGTAAGCAATCTGGAAGAAATAAATCAGCAAATACTACAGAATGATGAAATTAAAAGTTTCAGAAACTTGAAAACTTACAAAAGTACGCTGACATGGAAGAAGGATAATGAAAAACTAAATGGTGCATTATGACCTCTTAATAATCTGTAAATAAAGAGAAAGCAAGGATTAGTAAGAAGGAATAACACAGCTAGGGGCGAGGGGGGAAGACTAAAAAGCCTTACAAAAGCCAAAACCATAAAAAACAATGAAAGGGAAAAATGCACAATCCAATGGTAAAATAAAAAGTGGGGACTAACTAGGCAGACAGTATTATGGCAGAAAAGGTCTGGGTGTTTCAATGGACTGCAAACTTACTGTGAATTAGCAGCATTATTTATGCTTCTACCCAAATAAATCAGGAATAATTCTTTTATAGGAGAAAACTCTGCAGTGCATTACAAAAGTGCATAATGGTACTATTTCAGCTGTGATAATCTAAATTATATTCATGGGGCTAATAAAACATCTTACCTTTCCCTACAACCTCTGCTTCATTAAGCGTAATAATGCATGTAAGACATAGAAGGTAATTATGATGCTTTGTTTGGCATGGGAGACATCTGGCATAATGCCTCTAGGATTGGGCAGTAGACTTAAAAAAAAAAAGACTAATTGGAAAGAGTTTAGAGGGCAGCAATACAAAACTATTAGAGATGTGAAATAAAACCTTCAAGGGAAAGGAGAAACTGAGGCAACACAGTGATATTGGGCTTGAAATATTAAATAAAATGTAAAGGAAGGGAGAGGGTGATTAAGTATACTTCATGTCTACTAATGGTAGATCAAGAAATAATATGCTTATTTTGCAAAAAAAGTATTTAATTATTTTGTTGAGATATTAACATGAATTTACCAAGGATCTTGATGGCTACCTAGGGAGGTTGTAAGGTCTCAATGCTAAGAGATTTTTCAGGATAGGAGTCAGAGGTGGGATAACAGATCTGCAATCCAAGTTGAGAAGTCATGCATCACAGAAAATGACAGCATTTTCCTTGGAGCATGACTGATCATTAGGCATCCTGTGGGTCCGTGATGCATCTCTGTCATCACAGTGTAATTCCAGAAAGTTCCCATGACTGCCATAGTGTCAGCCAGCTGACTTAGTGCAGGTGTCAGCTGTTCACAGCTTCTGCTGGCTGTGCAGTATTGGTAGGTTAACTGTGGCTGGCTGCCAGATGCCCACCCAGCTGCTCTCTCACTCCCCCTCCTCAAACAGGACAGGAGGAGAAAATGAGATGGAAAAGCTCCTGGGTCAACATAAAGACAGAGAGATCACTTACTAATTACTGTCATGGGCAAAGCATATTTGACTTGGGGAAAATTAATTTAATTTATTGCCAATTCAAATAGATTTTGATGATGAGAAACAGACAAAAATCTAAACACCTTCTCCCCATCCCCCTCTTCCCAGGCTCAACTTCACTCTCATTGCTGACTCCTCTACCTCCTCCCTCCACAGTGCAGTACAGGAGGATGGGGAATGGGGCTTGTGGTCAGTTCATAACAGCTCCTTTCTCACTTCTTCCTCTTCACGCTTTTCCCCTGGTCCAGCATGGGCTTTCCACCCCACCGCTGCCAGCACCTTGACACCTACACCCAATACAGTAGACAAGACAGTCCTGGACTGTAATAACTACCAGTTTTGTAGTATCTTAACAGCAGTATAACTACAGGTCATCAGTAAAGTGTGTCAACCTGCAACAATGAAGGCCAAATTACAATGCCAGTCCCTCCTGGAGAGGAGCAGGAGTTGATCAATTTGGGGTGGGGGTAGGGGCCCTATGTCACAACTGTATAGGTACATGTCTGTAAGTTTTGTTGCTGTGTCTCTAAAGAGTTAATTAATACCACTAAAACCTTTCCTTTTCTTAGTCTATTAACTACATTTGTTCTCATCGCATATCTGTCCAGCTCTCCAAGGGCTGTTAAGCAAATGTGTGTCCTCCATCAGAAAAGCCTATCTCAGTCAGATAAAATCAGATAATCCAGACACCAGATAAACCTTTTGACTTCAATTATTGATCTATTTTACACACACAGACAATGAAATCAAAGATTATTTTCTGTTGAACAGGTATGGAAATTTAGGAAGATGTCTCAGATGTCTAGGGAAAAAAACTTTGGATTTTTCGCCGGGACAGTTCAGTTTCTGATTGTGATATTCCTAGAAGATCTGTGTCAGATTTTCATGAAAAGCACATTATTTTTTGAAAACTTAGGTGTTATAGATGATTTAGTAATTTCAATGGAATTATTATCATCCATATTGTTTTCTACTGCCCACATATGTTCATGTCCATATGAGGAAGTATATTATCCTTATAGATGTGTCCATAAATCATCAATAAGTGTTCTTCTAGCTGACTTCCCATACAATTATATGAAATTTAATTTTGAGAAAAAGTTTAGGCCTTCACTGAAACAGAAAGGGGAGTAGGCTTGCCACAGGTCCTATGTTAAAATCATAACACATCTGAATTTATTCTTTTTACATTTTAAGATTTTGGATCAAATTTTCTTGTGTAAAGCCAATGCTACAGCGTCATTTGCAAAAGACAGAAGATTTTCTGAATTACATTTTATGACTGGATTTCATGTTGAGGAAAATTTCAAGGTTCTCTGCATGTAAAAGTTCCTCTAGCCAGGGCTTACTGCTAGGGGTGAATGATGACATTAACAATGATAGTATCTGAAGAGTACAATAGAACAAAGAAGAACAGACAGGCAAGTATATGTAAGAAAATGGCAAGTTTGGGGAAAGCAATCAACATCTGAAGATGGAAATATTTTTTGAAGAAGGAATGTTCACTCTGGAAATGATTTTTTTTATGATACATTCTTATTACATGATACTTTTGTTAAATACAAACTATATAAATACAGAGATAAAACATCAGGGTAATGCTTCTATTCTGAGAAAAAAATTAAACAGTTTACTGAGAGAGAATGATGCAGTAATTAGGTTAAACAACAGCTTTAAACAAGAAGAATCAGATGCTGTATATTTTTACAATCAAAAGAAGATTTTTAAGTGTTTCCCTGTAATGTGTATGTTTGTATACTGAGTAATATTTTCTGTATGAAGTGTATAATTCCTGGAAACAAAAGAGAAATAAAAAATTAAGCTTAAAATTAAGCTTTCCTTTTAGTTTATTTGTTGTGTTTGTAAATAGACACAGTCTTTAAAAAAAGGAAAATTCTTGATCAGTTCTTTAGAAGACACAGATTAGGATTAAGTTTTGATTTTGCCTTACCTTCCTCTATATTCTTTCCTTTTTTTGGCAAGAAATGTTATTCAAGCAATGCTTGAAAATACTTTATCTATTCTGTGTTTAGGGTACTCAGTAAATTTCTTTTATGTGGAGACTTTGTGACGTGAGAATTTCAGCTATTTTAAAAGCCATTCTCTTAAAAAACTTTCCTGTATATTGGCTCTATAGAGAAAAGTATCACCTTGGATCACAGCACCCAGCTATTAATTCTTACACTCTATTACACTGCAGATGGTTTAAGGTGAAGGGCTCAATTCTCTGCTGCAATGAGTCACTTAGTAGGTTAAGCAAACAAATCTCTATAGTAAACAGCTTCTCAGCTTCTGAAAGAACAAAAGCTTTTCCTCCTTTTTCTCTATATCAATGTTTCAATTTTTAATTCTAAATGCTCAGCTGATAAAACATTTTACTTCATTAGTCAGTTATGTTCCAACAGAACTCTCCTTGTATTGTTGTTGCTTGATTTCACAAGTCCTTTTCTGAAGAGGCATGAACAGGGGAAGTTGCTAGGGAAGGAGTGAGAACGGTCTCTATATTTAGTCTCACAGTCTCTCAGCGCTGTTCTAAACAACAGCAGATTTTAGTGGCCATCAAAAGAGGCATTTTTCATCCATATTTATCCTATACTCTCTGCGTGCTCCCTTTTCAGATATGCCTGTTATGCGTGGTGCAGTCAGGAGCATGGCAGTGGTGGTGAGCACATCTTACACAACTGATCCAGCTTCTCAACAATGGTTTGCTTGGAAAACGCAATATTTCTCAAGCCTGCAGAGATAACGGGCTTGGAGCAGTCTGTGTGACTGAGTAGCTGTTTACCTTGTAAACTTTCCTAATTTACACCCTTCGATCTACATTGCACCTATAGGGCCATCTTCAACTCTGAAAATGATTTTGAAAGATGAGTTATGAGGTTAAAAAACAGTTATTGATATTCCTCCTGTAGTCTGAAATTCTTCCCTCATATAGTCATAGAGAGTGAACAGTCAGTTATCTGTTGCATGTCAGAAGGGAAGTGTGGAAATGGAAAGTTTGTGAACTCAACATTTTTAACTAAAACCCAGAACTTTCTAAGATTTGTTACTATCTCCTTGTCTACAATGCAACTCTATTTTTGCAATCTTATTTTTTAATGCTGCACAAGGATGCAGAATTATGACCCTATTAGACAAGAATTTGAACACATCTCTCAAGGTCAGGGGAAACTGAATGAAATTAATACTGCTGAAATAATACTTAGTATTTTTTATAAACCCTTGAACTGTTTTTTTGTAGAGGAACAACCTTTTCAAAGTATTTTGTCATTCATGTTTGTGATGGCTTCTTGGATAACAGTGTATTTGATATATAGAGTTATATTAAGAATTATATTTGTTCTTTTTTTTCCCAGCTTTTTTCTTTTTAAAGCTGCTTGAGAGCTCACACTGCCAGAAATGTGTGTATTGAGCTAAGTTCCACTTCTTTGATTAAGCAAATAGTTCCATCCACTTCACTAGCACAGTTCCTGAAGTATAGGACAATGTAATGAAACCACAAAATTTTACACTGATTTGTACTATATTTGCACTTCCTATTTTGAGTATAATTTTCTATTACTGCCAGGAGATATTGCAAGCAGTATCTTGCAAATGGAAAATTAGACACTCGGGTTATCAAACATGTCAGTCTCCCATCTTCGTACTCTCTTTCTTTGTTTTCTGGGCCCTTTTCACTTTGATTTGGTGGCATAGCTCATATTCCATTCTATTACGGATTTAATTTAATGGCAATTCATTAGAAGTTAAAAATGTTGTCACCTGAAATTTGTATTTAGGAAATATTTTATTGTTATTGAGCATAAGGAATCAAATTTATGCAAATTCTGAGCCCTTACTGATGAAGGGCTTAATATCAGTTGATTAAGTGCTTGTCTTTGAGGAGCTTTGTGAAGTTTCAGCTCTGAGGGTAATTCACAAATGAACAATTCCAAAAGTTAACGTATTTAGAAATAGATTAAATAAAAAATTGAACACTATTACTATTTAAGAGATTGATCAGTACATTACTAATTGTAGTTATACACGAGATCTTGACTTTAAAATGTCCCTGGAGATAACCTGAGTATTTTTGTTTTAATAAAATACTAATTTCATGAGCAGCAGGAACGTTGTGATTAACAAAGGAAACATAAGAATAAATTAATATAATAAAGCCTGGTTTTGCTTTAAACTGGCCTTGACTTGGAGGACCAGAACCTGAGCTTCAGCACATACTTGTATTTTTTAAAACCTTTATGAAGGAAAACATAATGTGACTTTCCTTGCTACTTTTTATTGCATCTACCAGTCTGATGCTGGGCCCTGATAGGCATGGCAAAGAAAGAAAAATAAAGAACTGACTTTGAAGGAGGAATATGAAATAAGAATGGCAATATGCTTGGTAGTAGTTGCATAAAACAAACAAATTGGTATAAGAACAAAGCAAAGGTGAATAATACCCTTACGACTAGGAAAAAAGCCTGAAGTGGTAATGGCGGGGGAGGGTCATGCTGTGGGAGGAATGAAGAAATGTGAACGGTACTCACGGCTGCTTGGAGGCAAGTGTTATTAGTGATATAACCTTTGCAGGGCTTTTTCAGTTACTTTTTGATGAAATGAGATATATGAATTTCCACTTAAATGGGGTAAAGTAAGTGAAGGCCATTTTCAATGGCCTATCTATTCAATATAGAATATGTAAAATAATATCTATTCTCTATTTTTTTAATATAATTTTCCTCACCTCTTAACAAAAAACTGTTACATTTTAACACCTCTAACTCCTATTAATATATTGAGGAAAGGTAGAACCTATGACCTGATGAACCAACTTTGTGACCACATATGTGCATGTATCTGTGTAACGGACAGAATGGACATGGAGGGAAAACAATAAAAATAGTATCTCATAAAGAAATAGTATTTCTTTACTAGCAAATAACATCTAAAAATATTAGTTGAATGCCAGGCTGGGCTTGTCTTTCTTCCTCCTTAAACTTAAAATCTAGTCTGCCTAACATTTCTTAACCATTAATTGCAAGAAATTTAAGGTGTTATGAATGAGTAAATTGTACAAGAATTAAAGTATATTTATAGGATATATTGCTTATTTTGGTAGCACATCAGAAAACATGAATATGTATTATTTCAGTTTATACTACCCTTTTTTTAATTTGTCATGAGGAAAAACAAACATTGCACCTACAAGGCATTCCAGCTCCCTTTTCTTTTCATCTTTACTTCCTTTTTTGCTCGAAGGTTCCTTACAAGTGTAAAGTTCAAACCTCTTCTGCAAGAATAATATGGTAAAATACATGAATTGCTTTTTATACAATCAAAAAAACCTGGAAACACTGAACATTTGAAAGTTTTTCTACAGAGGAACAAGCAGAAACTTAACCTTATTTTAAGAAATACTGAGTTAGATGCACTGCATAACATATGTTCACTGGTATTTTGGCTTCTTCAAAAGCTGGAATGCTGTAATATAATATTTTTTGTTAAAAAAAAAAAGAAGGTGAGGGATGGAAATTACTATCTAGAAAATCTGAACAGAAGGATTTTTGTTTGAGAGTTTATCTTCTAGCAGAATTGAAAAAAAAAAAGAGGGAAAGAACACGAGGAGAACCATACGGGAGCCAGTAAGTCACTAAGCTACTGAAAAAAGAACTCTAGTTCCCCTCCCTTTTAAGTTTCTTCCATGCATGAATTTGTCACTCTTGTTTGGTTTTCAGAAATATCCATTTTATTTACTAGAGATTCAGTCCCCTTCACAAACCAGTACAAAATATGTCATGCCAAAAGGCAGCATTTTCTAGGTGATTTAGAGTTTAACTCCTTGAAGTCTCTGAAAATCCCTTTGCTCTGTTATCTCTTCCATAAAAGCGCTTCTTGGACCCAGCCAATCTCCTAAGCAGCAGATTTAGGACCTGATTAGATTCCCATTACCTGTCAGCAGAATTTTGACACTTATTTCAGATGAGAGCAGGACTAGGTCTGCAATCCTGTGGTAATCATGATTTCGAGGTCTTAAAAAACACCTTTTCCATTATGGTCATCAGTGTTTTGGAGTCACCATTTCATAATTAGCTGTTTCATTTCTTAAAAACCAGCCTTTATGATATACTTTAGCATTTAGAAAGCCACAATGAACTTTTGGGTATAAAGCTGCTTCCATCAAGCCTTGCTGAATTACAGATTGAAGCAGTAATTGGATCCCAAAGCACCAAATGCAGAATAGATTTGGGAGGCAAAATCCTACAGAGTTTTGCATTTTGGTATTTGTGTACTTATATACTACCTTCTCAAAGCCTCTGCAAATAGGACATGCATTTTTGTAATCATAAATGTTGTCTACATATATTTTTATAAACATCTTAAATAGAAAATCCCTTGACTTCACATTGGCAAATGGCATTGTCTTTATCTACAAATGTCTTGAACACGTTAGCGGTGTTGGAATCTGAGATTTTTAGGAGGACAAAATTGTGTGAAATATGTTACTAGAATATGACTTTATGGCAAAATTGCAAAGGATACACTCTACTGTGATACCAACGTACCTTTACAAACATGTCCTTAAAATAAGCTATTGGTGCAGCCAGTTGCATTACAACCAGATCATTGAGAAAACTATACTTCTTTTAGTGCCAACAGATTTTTACTTGTAGTACCCAGGCTAAACCGGGGCTTGGGCAGCTCTTTGAGCATAGCTTATCCACCTAAAGCCAAATTTATTATTCCCTTTTCTGACATTATGTTCTCTTGGTATTAAAACACATCTTCACAAGCCAAATTACTATGGCTCCTTGGGATTTAGAAGTACAGTTATAGTGAGAGCAAAGTAAACACTGTTTCAATTACGATCATTAGTGAAATATGTGGGGGTTTTGCAGTGCTGTTATAATTAAAATTTTGTCAAAGTTAGCTTTCTTGCTCCTTGTTATCAGAGGATTATAACTCTACAGTGAACACTGAGAAATTTCTGAACAAGCTTTCTTTTGATTCATAAACAATTTTCTTCTCAAGTAAACAAATAAAACTGTACCCACTCTGTTGTTTGATGTACAAATGGCTTGGAAAAAGAAATTTGAGACTTTTTGCCCTGGAAACATACTTTCTTGAAGAGAGGAAGAGGGAAAGGCAATGTCCCCTTCATATTGAAACTTTGGAAAATAGCTGGAAAAATTATTGTTGGAGTATATTCTGCTCCTTTTTTGGGACAAAACCCATCATGTCCTGCCTAAAGCAATGGGAGCTATAATTTAATGTCACTCATCCTATCTCTACCATGACCTGTTTTGAAGATGGACACCATGTGTGAGATAGGTTGCAATGGAAGTTTGTGCAGCTTATGCCATCTCTGGACCATGGATGGGTAGACTCAGGGCTCTTGAAGTAGACCAGTCTTCTAGGCTGGAAAGGGGGATTCCTGGAAAGGACCTCTGAGGGAGTGCCAATGCCTCAGTGCTCCAGCTGGTATACATTAGTTGCTTGCATTGCTGGGACAAGAAAATGAAGAGTGTAATCATTAGTGTAATACAGTTATAACACCCATAAATTTGGTGTAACAACTGTGGTTTTGTTCTGATATCATTGAAAGCAGACCATGGCCCTTTGCTCTTTACATTTTTTCCTTTAAGTGATAAACTTTAAATTACTCCTTAGACTATAGGTGGCTTTGTTTGTTTACTTGATGTATTTTGTCAGGTTCAGAAATATTTTGGTAACAAGTTAAGTGTCATGTCATGATGAATTTATTTCGTATGCATAGCAAAAGAACTGATCTGACTGAACTAATTTTGTATTAATGCTGCTCCCACATGTATCTCTAGATGTTCTGCTTTAATCAAAGAATAATTAGGAGTTAGTAGACACTTATTTTTTTGATAACATTGTTTTGGGATTTCAGACTGCATTCATCCTTGGGGTCACTTTGGGCCAAATTTATGGCTTTGCGCTTAGAGCTCTACCAGAGATAAATGGAACTCTTACTGTTATTAGCTACTGTGGTAATATCTATCAATATGATGAAGATTGACTAAACAAGAGATTTTACTTTTTAAATAGTTTAGACAGACAGAGGATGAAAGGCGGAAGAGAGGTGGAGGTACCTATGTGGAACAGACTGGGCTTCTAAGTCCAAAATTTAGAGCTTTAAAATCATCACTCAGGTGCTCTCTAGTTCTAAACAGGTTATGTACTATTCTTTTTTCCCTAGAAAGGAGAGTTTTTATGGCACTTAACCATATGCTCCTAAGCTTATGCTAAACTGAATAGCTAGATGCTAAATTTTGAGCACCAGGGTGTTTACCCTGTCCACAAAGCAGGCTTCCCACTGCCTAGCCCACTTGTGAGACAGGGGCTAGGATCCATGCCTCTGTCTAACCAGCTGGCTGTTCTAAAGAAATGAGAAATAACTCGCACTTGGTTTCTTTCTGTGGCTGAAAGATTATTTAATTACTTAACCTCAGTCGGCAACTGAGCACCACACAGCCACTTGCTCACTCCTCCCCCTCCCCTCCCCCCTGGTGGGATGGGGCAGAGAATTGGAAGAGTAGAAGTGAGAAAAACTCGTAGGTTGAGATAAAAACAGTTTAATAATTGAAATAAAATAATAATAACAGTAATAATAACAATATGATAATAATAATAATACACAAAGCAAGTGATGCACAGTGCAATTGCTCACCACCCGCTGACCGATGCCCAGCCAGTCCCCGAGC
>NW_008794578.1:411008-415376 GCF_000699145.1 Aptenodytes forsteri
TATATATATATATATGTACACATACTTCAAGATTACTCTAGAAGTTATGCTAGTGTACCGAAAAAGCTTAAGATCCTTGTAAATCTCTTAATGCTTGTTCAGCACTTTAGGAAAAGGCAGAAACAGAGACTAGATTGAAAAGTTTCTGTCCAGTACAATCAATGCAATTGGACATTTTGCTTCTGCAGCATAATAACTGACTCTGTGCCAGTTTACTATGAATTTTAAATATGAAATTCTGAAATATACTAGCAGTGCAAGCTTTTATTTGATTTTCCATTATTTTCTCCTTCTAGAAATGATAATTAGCTGCCTCTCTAGAGGCAGAAGAGCTAAAATATATTTGACTTGGTTGACGAAATATAAACCCACTTCAAATATGGAAATAATATGCTCTGATGTACATCAGGAAAAAAAACCACCCTAATATGCTGTTTTTTGTGTGTGTGGCTGCCTTGCACAGCTCTAATTTACAGTCATTCATTCATTCTTTCAGTCTTCTGTACACAGACAGCAGAAACTTAGCCACAGTTTACTGAAAAAAAAAATTAAAAATTATGAAAATATGTATATATATAAAAAACAATTTTTATAATACTGAAGGTTGGTTGTGAGACATACGGCTCAACCCTTTCCATAGCTTAGGCTAGACTCACTGAGACTCAGGTTTCTCAGCAGGGAAGCCATAAATTCAATTTCAGAAGTGGGACTGTCATCCTTCTCTACAGTCCTCATCCAACAATATATGGGGATCAATAATACACAGTGATTCAGCATGTGGTTAAGTGAAAGACCCAAAGAGTTTGCCTAAACACAGATATCTAGCGTTATTTGAGATGCCACTGAGTACCTTCCTGGCTTCCAGCTGCTGCTCTCAAAGGGCACAGACCACCTCAGGTCCTGTGTTACATCTTGCAGCCCAGCAGCAGCAACATGTATATTCGAGTGTGCTTTAATGGCATGAAACATCCATCTTTAGGTAACTGAACCTTATTCCAAGATGCACGATTCAGCCTGAGATAAATTAATGTATATGTAAGTATCTGTGTGATAGTGGGTAGTCATATAAGTTAGTTAACTAAGCTTCCATATCAGACAGTAAAGGCTTAGCCGGTAGAGCATGGAGAGCAGTTTGGGTCACTATAAAACTGATCTTAAAGTAAACACCATATTACTGCTTAGTTTGCTCTCTTGAATCCATCAACTGCATTTACTAGATCTCCATTGTCTACAGTGTAAGCCTTGACACCCCATATGTCTGTAGACACTTTAATGTAGACACCTAAATATAAATGTTTTAATCTTGAACTGTATCCTGCCCTAGATATTTACTCTTAGATGTTAACAGCTGAGCTAGTTACCCCAGGGTCTTTTATAGTGAATGGAAATTTTAGATCCATTTTAGAGTTCTGCTTTTGATTAGATGAAGTGCATGCCAGCAGTACCTATTTCTCTCCTTTTACTGTAAAGGGACCCTGGGGTGACTAGCTCAGCCATTAATATCTACTAGTTCCTGAAATTTACCATGTTAGTGGTTCACCCAGTTTCTTTATCATTAGGATTGCTCACAATCTTAAATTTAATAACATTCTCAAATGCACTAGTATGCTAGAAAATAGAATATGAAAAGTTAAAGTATTTTTTTCTTGCCACAGAATTTGCAAGACCAAAACGAGCTACTGGCTTCATGCATGTTTCTGCCATCTACTGTTTCTCTTACTTGCAAAACGACTTCCTGAGATTTTTACCAGATTTTTACATTTGATGTTAACCAATTAAAAGAGCTTGTCAAAATAGTACCAGCAATCAACCTTCCCCACAGAAATAACAAACCCAAAAATGCTCTATTGATAACATTTCCAACTGAAATTTAATCTTATTTAAAAAAGCAAACCCCAAAAGAAATGTATGAAAATTGTCAAAACTTTTTAAAATTCAATTTCTAATTCTATAGCAATAATAATAATAATTCAAGGCAAGAATATGCCTTCTATGAAGCAAAAAGCCCTCAGATCTTTGTATTGATGTTAGTCTGAAGGTATATGGTGCAATTTAGTTTCTTTCCTGTCTTACATGAAGTTGAAACACCAACTCCCATTATACTTGACTGTGGTACTTCAGTATAGTAAAAAATTTGAAAATAATGCTAGCCAGGAAGCAACTTTATTAGTGAGGAAATTTTACTATCTTCATGTGAAGTATGTATTCTGTACCTGAAGTAAATTGTATATTTGTGATTCACAGGTACTATTAAAATAATATTACTTGAAATAATAAGTAGTCATGTTAGAGGGAGAGGATGAAATTAGGGATCCTATTGATGCCAGGCTATGACAGATATTATACCAAGGGCAAAAGAATATAAAACCTTCTAATTTTACTAACTATTAAAACATTTTCTTCTAACATAAGAAATTGGAGAAAAAGGTGAAGGATCAGTACTAGAGTGAGAGAGATGTAGAGCTCAGCTGAAGTAGCTATGTAGCTTAGCAAGATGTAAAACTGTACTTCACATCTCTAGATGATCTTGCTTAGTTAGGATTTCTATTCTTCCATTTCTACTAGTAGCAACTTACTGCTAGTATTAATAAAAAAATGTAAAAACAGTTCAGGTGGAAAAATTTAAAATGGTACCTACCTTGTTTTTCATGCACAGAAGAAGGGCTTTCTCACTGTATTTTTCTCACCCTGAGAGTCTCTTTGCATGCACAATTTACGTTACTTTTCAGAATCTTGCTGAATCAGGCGTCCCCATGATTTCTCAAGCTGCATATCTGAAAATGGAGGAACCTAAAATCACTCATTGACTGAAAAATTTAGACTGTCATAGGTATATATTATTTGATATTCTTCTTATAGTGTTTGAGAATGATCACTATAATGTTATATTAATAAGGAAGTTCTCAGTGACTATGATTTGACAAAAGCGTTTCCATAAAACTTTCAAAACATATAGCTTCAATTTTATTACATTTCCCTGCAGAGAGCAGTGAAAACATTTCAAAATTGTAATATTATATCAGAGGCAGAACTGGAAGGCTTTTAGAAATAAACCAGTCTCATTTACCTGTCTAAGTAAGATGAAATGGAAAAAATAAACTGTATATTGTTACAAGCAATGATGCAGATTAGAAATTATTTGGCATCTAAAGTGTCGTTTAAAACATAAATTAGGAGAGATTTTTTAAAACTACTGTAGGACAGAACTAGTGTGAATTGGCAGACCTCCATTGATATCATTGGAACTTTGCCTATTACATTAGCTGAGGATCTGAGTGTATATGAGTTTTAGCTTCACAGCATCCCTTAAATCATCAGGAATAAGATGCCTTAGTGACTCAGTAAATCAAGGCAAGATCAAATAATTACTAAAAAATAAATGAGAACTGTTCTTCAGTGCAATACAATTTTATTTTGAATAGCATTTCATACAAATGCATCCCAAGATACTTTACAAGAAAAGCTATAAATAATACAATTATGTGGTTTAAAAATCACAGCATCCCTTAAATCATCAGGAATAAGATGCCTTAGTGACTCAGTAAATCAAGGCAAGATCAAATAATTACTAAAAAATAAATGAGAACTGTTCTTCAGTGCAATACAATTTTATTTTGAATAGCATTTCATACAAATGCATCCCAAGATACTTTACAAGAAAAGCTATAAATAATACAATTATGTGGTTTAAAAATAAATAATAGATTAAAAGCTGTTAAGGGTGTTAGAGAAACTGTTTCATCTTAGGTTTAGAATGGAATGAAGAGTTTGTGCGATGAAACAGGGCAAGGATGCTAGCTTAATGGTAGAGGAGGAAATACTCAACCCAAAATCTGAATGAAAGGACAAGGAGAAAAAAAAGGAATTTTCCTAGCTGAACTCTTATATGCAAGAGAACCTATATTTCTTAACCCTCTGGAGAGCAGTTCAACTACCAGATTACAGACTGCTCAGGAAATGGGAACATTTTCAGGCCTTGCGATCAGAGCTGTTTTGCCTTGCAGAAAGAGGAGAGCATAGCCTAGGCAAATTTTATCATACTGAGCCTCGTGCAGAGCTTTAAGTGGAGAAGAGAGTTCCCTCCAGCCCTCTGGGAGGGAGAAAGAGGTACCACTGGAGGGAGAGGGGAGCCTATCCTTGAAAGAATAGTTCCCTTTGGCACAGAGAGGAAACGATTTTCCTTACACTTTTGCTTACTGTTGGCTTCCAGCTTAGCACAGTGGTTTTTTTCTAAATGTTTTTCATGCTTCAGGTCCCAGATGACTGGAGGCTTGCCAATGTGACACCCATCTACAAGAAGGGCCAGAAGGAGGA
Source organism: Aptenodytes forsteri (assembly GCF_000699145.1). NCBI lineage: Eukaryota > Metazoa > Chordata > Aves > Sphenisciformes > Spheniscidae > Aptenodytes > Aptenodytes forsteri. The sequence goes on from NW_008794578.1 coordinate 415,323, forward strand.
TCCGGGGAACTACAGGCCTGTCAGCCTGACCTCGGTGCCAGGGAAGATTATGGA
>NW_008794578.1:418037-418783 GCF_000699145.1 Aptenodytes forsteri
ATCCCTGGAAACCTTCAAGGTCAGGTTGGATGGGGTTCTGAGCAACCTGATCTAGTTGAAGATGTCCCTGCCCATGGCAGGGGGGTTGGACTAAATGACCTTTAGAGGTCCCTTCCAACCCAAACTATTCTATGATTCTATAATTGTGCAAGGGTGATGTGCTGCCAGGAGCTCCTAGAAATTGACTGGGAGATGCAATGATGAGAATGTATCTCAGACAAGATGAAGAGAAGGAAGTGAGGGGTGTTCAGAAGGGAGTGGGAGTCAGAGGGTCAAAGGGAGACTGTCACAGCAGTGGGAGACACACAACAGTCCCTGGATGACATGCAAATTTAGCACAGCCTCCTGCTGCTCCTGCTTTAGCCAAGATTCTTTTAGTTTTATGTTCTGGCCCTACAGTAACTGGCAATATATCTAACATATCTGACAATCCATTGTCCTGGTTTTGGCTGGGATAGAGTTAATTTTCTTCCTAGTAACTGGTACAGTGCTGTGTTTTGGATTTAGGATGAGAATAATGTTGATAACACACCAATGTTTTAGTTGTTGTTAAGTAGTGCTTACACTAGCCAAGGACTTTTCAGCTTCCCGTGCTCTACTGACTGAGAAGGCTGGAGGTGCAAGAAGCTGGGAGGGGGCACAGCCAGGACAGCTGACCCAAACTGGCCAAAGGGACATTCCATACCATGTGATGTCATGCTCAGTACATAAACTGGGGGAAAGCTGGCTGGGGGGGCCGCTGCTCG
>NW_008794578.1:422336-434531 GCF_000699145.1 Aptenodytes forsteri
CGAGCGGCTGCATGGTGCTCAGTTGCCGACTGAGGTTAAACCATGACATCCATTTTGAGGAACTTCCTGGTAATAAATACTTCCCCTTCCTCCTTATTCCCAAACCCAGTCTATTTTCCTGGAAGATGGGAATTGTGGGTAGGGGTGTAGAATAGTTTGTTACCCATTCCTATAAAGTATGAGGAACTTCCTGGTAATAAATACTTCCCCTTCCTCCTTATTCCCAAACCCAGTCTATTTTCCTGGAAGATGGGAATTGTGGGTAGGGGTGTAGAATAGTTTGTTACCCATTCCTATAAAGTATTGCTAAACTTCATAATAAATTAAGGAGAAAAATTAATGCAGGAAAAAATGCAAAACTTTGACTTCTGACAATGGCATCCATTGTATTAAGCTAGGTAAAAAACCCTTCTGTGACAAATCATGCAGTTTTATAAAAAAAATTGTGGTTTTTTTTATACCTGGACAGTCACCAGGGACTGGTGAAAGAAGGTCTTGTTTTAATTTATGGCTTGAAGAAATAGACTCTGTGCTTGGAAATATCCTATGTACCAGGCCAGCTACTGTGCAGGGTCATTGCTTCCTTCCTCCAAGGCAGGCAAACTGGGTAAAAAAAAATAATTTTAAAAATCCTTACATATGGGACTCCAGAAGTCTTCTGAAATAGTGCAAGTAATTAGATAACAATACCGAAGAAAATTAGCCCTCTGTGACTAGAATGGAACAAACATTAGTCTATTATACTCAGATTTTGGCAATGTATGCGCACATTCACTATACAAGTAATATAGATTTTGCATATAGCCATGTGCTATGGATAGATACGCTTCAGCTGTCATGCTGAGCCTTTTCATTACAAACATATGACGGTTGGTCACCAATAGTGTCAAATATGTTGATTCAAAATTTTAAAATATTAAGCTTTTTCACTAAAAAGCAATTTGCAGTCATATTTTTATCTAAAAACGTACATCTGTTTTAGGTAAGGTGATAAAAGAAAGAGAGAACTTTAAAGAAGTATGCATATAATTTTAAGTATGCATTTAATTACTGGGGGTCTGCAGATCCACTTTGTTCCACACAAAGATTAGTATGAAAGTATTGAAAGGATGGCATGAATGAGATATGGTACCAGTGTGTATTTGGGCCCTCGCAAGCTTAAAGATGTCTCTCAGCCCCATGTTGAACAACTTGCACAGCTACTTTAAAAATTAAGGTCTGCTGCTGCCCTTGAGAACTTGCTTGCCTGCCCTTCAAAATGGTCTTTGTGGCACTTCGTGTTTTCTTTATATATATTTATATTTAAATTCAAATTTACTTTTTAAATTAAGTTATACTAATCTGTCATTGAACAGAGTACTTTGGCAGGCCATGACGAAGGATTTTCTTATTGCTTATACTCTCTAATGCAAAATTTGTAATATTAATGACTTCTTGTTATTTGGAATTATTTTTCTTCCTAAAAGTGCCAAAGACAACAAAAGAAAAGTACACTTTTAATGCTAAGATACTGTACAAAAGGATTTTCTATACAACTACAATAACAAAAGCTCTTTTCCCTGTGGAAAAGACCTATTTCCCTTATCTGACAAACATCACTTCCATATACTTGTTATTCCTGCACATTCTAGTGATTAGTTGGGCAGCTGTGTGAGTTATTTGCATCTTTCTTCCCTGCTACAGTACTGTTGCCTGGGGAGAGCTGGAAACCTTGGTTAATACTAATGAAATAATTTGGGATATGGAGCAGTGCACTAACTTCTGCTGCCTGGGCAGTAATATTACTCCTCATTAAAGCTTGTGGAAGTTCATCTCATATTCAATTACAGATGCCTAAAAACTGTTTTCCAGGCAATCTACGCTCCTTAGACAAGAGAAAGGGGGAAGGAAAGGATCTGTTTCCCCCCTGGGATTTGCTGCTCTCTTTGCACATGATACTGCCAACCAGCTGGGATATTTTGCTAAGTGACTTGTTGGTCAGAGAGATGTCATATTGAGAGATGATGAATGACTCTGGGCTTCTGCTCTAAGATCTAGCAGAAATAATGCGGTAGTCTCAAAGGAATATTGGAAGTTGTATCTGTAACAGCTTCAGAAAAGCAGCCACATTTATAATGTTCTTCTAAATTCTAGACAAGTAAAAGCCCTGCTTTTTTTCTGAGAGCATAACATTTTGTACACTGTTAACCCTTTTGAATATGAATCTAATGGGCTTGCCTTTGTTCAGTGAAAGGCTGCAGGGGATAGAAGTTCAGGAGGAAGAGAGGAAGCAGGCAGGTCATACACCACTTATGCCAGTTGCTTTTTTGTGCTTCAGCTGGTGTGCTATTAGGAGTTTTTCTGTAATCAATAGAAAAATACATGATTCATTTGTAAATACAGCAGTTTAGAACCACATCACAAGGCCAATTCTTATGGGTTATAAAAAGAAAAGGCAGCTAATAGAAAATATGAACTATTTCAAAGTTGAATTTGCATTGTCTTTTGGCTGAGGTGCTTTGTTTTTCAAGAGCTGTAAAATTTGAAATCAGATTTTTTTTTTCCTGAATCTTTTTATTTCAGCCTCGTTGAAGACAACACTTTCTGCCATTTACTGCCAGATTTTATGAGAAAACATTCATTCACATTACAAAACATGATTTTATAGTCTCTTTTGGTACTGGATATATCTGACAGTTAGAAACCAGAATCTACCTGCAGCTGAAAAAATCAACACATGCAGGGCAGAAAATAATTACCACATATTTTCTGGTGTTAATGTTCTTTCTTTCTTTTCCTTTTTATTAAGAGAGGAAAAAGAATTTAAACTCAATTGCCATGAAAGGATCCTAAAATAACATATGCTAAAACTTGGAAATATTAATTTAAATTCTGGACTGTAATTGATTTTTCTGTCATAACAGGAAATTTGCTATACTGCGATATAAGTTGGACCACAGAAAGGTTCCCTGAGATAGGTGTTTTAGAAGAAAAATTTGAAATTGGAAATGATCATTACATGCAATATACTTTACACATGTTGTTTCCCTAGCTTAGACTGAATTATCTTCTTTGGAGGACAGCCTTCACATGCTTGCAAGTGGGGCATTATTTCTACCTGAAATACTGGAAGAATTAAAGAATTTATTTTGAAGTCTTCTGCATTGCAAATGTATCATTAGTGTTAACTGTTGATCTATGCTGTAATTTTTGTTATTTGAAAAGGTAATGAATGTTGTTGCCTTCCACAGTTCTTCATTGTCATCTTAATCCTATTTAATATTATTTAATGCTTTGTTATAGCATATAAATATATAGCACATATGTATTGGTCAAAGAGCACCCTCAGATGAAAAAGGAAGGTAAGGAACTGTCTTTTCAGAGGGTGTAAACAGCTATAGCCCCACTGATATGCTTGACATCAGAAAAGCATCTGGCTTTCAGCATTAATGACTATTATTGTCCAGTGTTGTTCACCTTGAAGACTGATGATGCATCTACTACACCTAAAAGGCAAAGATGGAATTGCTTTGCACGGTTCAGTTCCTTTTTTAAGATTTCCCAAATGCTCATCAACTCTGAGGCCTCTCTCATGTACTTTAAGCTTCCTCTGTTGAATGTGATCATGACTTTATTTGCAGGTTTAGCAAACAGGTCAGAGCTATGGCATGCTCAGCATGCTAATGACAACCAGCTCCATACCCATGTAATCTGGCAAAATGCTCAAGGCTAAGAAGGTGTTTCTACTTTTGTAATCATCTTTTTTAATTTAAATAACAATTTTAAAAGGTTTCTGGATGACTGTTGTTTGATTTCTAGAGGTTTTTTTGCACTTATACCATTACTTTTGCTTTTAAAGCATACGTTTTTAACAGTTCATTTACAGTATGGCCTAACTGCTTATGATATTTAAAAAAATAAATACCTATTAGGTGAAGGTTTAAAAACAATATGCTGAGCACAGAGAGTAATGATTTCAATAACGTTTTGTGTGAAGTTTGAACAGAGAGGCTGAATACACACTTTCAATGGCTGGATTGAAATGACGTACCGTAATGGCTCCAAAGGAGCTGTTACAATCTACCCAGTCAATGATCCATGAACTAAGAAGGATTTACTCAATTTGAAACCAATACCTTCTAACATGTTAAAAAATAAACAAACAAACTCTCCTATGCTCTGCTGATCCACACAGAAATTTCCTCCTTTACTCACAGATAATGCACCTATCTTCTGCCTTGTCCTTGTAGTGCTTTCTATGCTGGCTTCTGAAGTGCTTGAAGGACTTAAAATGAGAAGATGTTTTAGTCTGCTTTGATATTACTGTCAATGGTATTTTCAGCTCCTGGGAAGAAGGATGGGACATTTTCAAATTAATATATTTACTAGTGATTTTAGAAAAATGAGTTTTCATACTCAGGTGAACCATGGACATGAGAGCAGCTTTGGAGAAATTATCTGTTTTACCCAATACTTTTGCTCCCTCTCTGAAAAAGTGGATTTACTAACTACTACTTCTTTAAACAGCAATTCAGTGAGGAAAAAAAATCTCCAAATGTCTTTCATGTGTAAAGATGAGGCAGCGATAAGAATCATACACATGTGTAATTAGAACTTATTGAAAACAATCCTGTGGAAAATCCCTTGGAATACATATCCTTTTAAATGGATAATAATAGACTTACTTTTCTGCAAGATGATGAATCTGTCTTCCTCTTTGTTTTAAAGACATGACACACTACGAATTTTCTAAAAAAGCTAAGCAGGTATGATATCACTGTGTATCATTAAGAGTTCATTGACTGAAGAGTAACAACCTCAAAGGATGCCAAGTTTTATGAAAAATATTTACCCTGCAGATGGAATTCCTGTTACCTAAAGGTGAGAGGGTAACTAGTCTAGACTAGATGCCTATATTTTACTTGGTCAAATGTAGATGTTAAACCTAAAATATGTGCATGCCTAATATATTTGTTTAATATACCAATTAGTGTTTTAACTGTCTAATAGTCCAAATCATTAGTACAGTTATAATAGAATGACACAATGCATTTTAGGTCTGAGTTCTGCTGTTTGTCATGTGGATCTGGAACACATAGGTAACCTGTACAGTGTAAAGAACTGTATATGTATATTTAGGAGGGAAAAAAAATCTAAAATACATAACTTTACCCTAACCAGAATCACTTATCTGATATTTGCGCTATGTCCACAAGCAAAAATTATTTTAGAGAGGACAAAGGCCGATTTGGGATCTTGCCATATTTATTTGTATGAATGTTGATAAAACATTACACAATCATCAGGAGAAAGCTTATCTTCTTCCTATAGGTACTTTATAATAAATATTATTATACAACAAAACATCCCAATACACAATATGAACATATATATATTGAAATACTAAGTAATACTGAGAAATAGAAATAATTTCAATATGAGATCTTTAAGCTCAGGATGAGCTTTGAGTCTTAGGGTTGAACTAGATGATCTCTGGAGGTCCCTTCAAACCAAAATTATTTCACTGGTCTATGATTTTACAATTCATAAGTGCTTGGAGGACAATGAGCATATAGGAAATGAATAAATGCTTAAGACACAGTACGCTAATTAATATGTAGAAAAAAATTACCAGCTGAGCAATACAGTTATGGAAGAGAGAATGTCAGGAACCTGATACTTCTGCTAATTCTTATGTTTCAGATGTAAAAAAAAGAAAAAAGGAACATATAAGTAGTCATTAACATTAAAAACCCAACATATGGAGCTGCAGTACATATAGTAATAGTAACAGTACATAATTCTTCAGAAATATACTTACTTTCCCTTACTACATCTTAAAGCTCCAGCAGCTGTAGATGGAGGTGTAACACAGGAAGAACTGAGAGGAGCATAAAAATTATTCCAACTCATAAGTTGCCTGATGTCTGTTTACTAGAATATGAAGTCAAAATAAACTGTTACTCATTCCTGAACAGGTTGACAGTTTCAATGAAGTGCTTGACTTAAAAAGAATTTCCATCAGCTGTGATGTTGGATTTTATATCCATAATACATAAAAAGGGGAAACGTAAGATCAGTGCACTGCAGCTTCTTCAGACCTAAGTCTTTTTTGAATTCAGATATAAGTTGGTAAAAAAAAAAGAGAATATTTATAAAAAATACATAATTCCAAATACTGGCATTCTCCCTAAGTAAAGAATCCCTGTTCATTTGGATTAAAGAACTGTTCATTATTATGAATTATTTATTCCTAAATATGATTATTTTTTTCCTAAATATGTAAAAAATCCACACAAATCCAATAAGCTACTTAAAATCTCAGCAAAAAGTGTGTTTTCAAATATAATCACACATTTTCAAAGATTAACTAAAAATAACACAGCACCAGTGGTAAATTTTAAAAGGACTTACATTTTTTGTCGAATCCCCATTTAGTGAGTTGAATATAATTCTTAGTATCTACTTTCATATGCAACGTATGTTAAGTAGATCTGCCTATTGCAATACCTTTATTACATTTTACTTTACAAAAACACACACACAGAAACATTAATTCATCCATCCACCCATCCACCCATCCATCTGCCTATCTATGAAAGAAATTTATCAAGTATGAACCCATCAAAAGTGATGATGGGAGTGCTGCATTAAACTAAGCAAAAACAGTAGGTACGTATTCTCTGCCCTAAATTTATCATTATTCTGTATTGAAAAAAAATGCTTTCTCAATCTAAACACCAAATAGAGCAAAGATAACATCTGATACAGTTGTCATAAATCCAGTGAGTTCAAATGAATGCCTCTCCTTTGCACAAGCTTAGCTGCTAGACTTGTGAATCTTACTATTCACTTACTTTATAGACTTTATATCTGATTGCTTAATTTCAGTTTTGCAGTACTTTAAATTGTGAGTGCTGGGCATGCAGAATTTTCTTTGTTTTCAAATTAGGCCTTAGGGCTTAAGTACTCATAAGTTTGTTTGTTATTTTGGAGGTTCTGTTATCAAACTTCTCAGTTTCTTGTGAGACGTAGTCTACCTACCCTAAAATACGATAGTATCCATTTCTAGACACCTTTAAGAACCTCTTGTCATTTCTGTAAAAGAGGTAAAGTTTCAGGTCCATCTCTTTTCCTGGTGCCTGATACTAGACTTCTGTGAAATCTTACTCAGTTTTTGCTGCTTTGAATGAGATTCTTTTTAGTCCAGCTCTCTCCAATCCTGGTATCAGTCCTACATACTTAGTTTAATTTTGTGTGCTTTAGAGCCAGATAAACAAAAGTCAGTGCATTTCTGGATGTTGATATTAAGTGTGAATAACTCTTGATCTGGGGGGAATATAACCAAGACTTTCTGTTTCACTTAAATTTTGTAATTTTAACAATCGTGGGGATTTTTAGTACTACTGCTTGTCAGAAGATCTCTTCAACTACTAAAGGCCAAAGTAAGGTTATCTTTGTACTTGCCATACGCAGAAGCAGCCTTAAGAAAGAGGCTTGCTGAGGATCAGCACAATTACTTTACTGTAGATGTACATGGTTACATAGTGGTATACCTCTGAGTGTAATAATTCAATAAAAGGGATAAGTAAGTGTGATATCAGCAGCATCAAAATAAGTTTGCCCAGTAAGTTAGGTGCCACACCCTTAGACTTTTCTGGGTCTTTTGCAGAAACTTTGAAAACTCATCAATTTTCTATATTCTTAAACTAAGTAGGGCAATAGTTGTCGAAATCTTGAAGACTTCACAGAGATTTCCTTCCCTTTCTTTCTTATTATGAGGTGAGTTTGCTCATAGAATCATAGAATCATTTAGGCTGGAAAAGACCCTTAAGATCATCGAGTCCAACCATTACCCTAACACTGCCAACTCCACCACTAAACCATGTCCCTAAGCGTCTCATCTACACGTCCTTTAAATACCTCCAGGGATGGTGACTCAAAGCACCTTATCTCACTTGTGTGCATATGGCATGAGCAGTGAAATGTGCTCTTAGGTTAAATCAGTGTAATATTAATAAACAATTATGAAAACGAAGTACTGAAACTTGCTATTACAACAGTGAAAGATTATGAAGTTGCCTTCTATCTATGTAGCTTGTTAAATTTTAAGTAAAAATAAATCACATTCAAAAGTGTCCAAGAGAAGTCTGAGATAAAAAATGCCTTTTTAAAATGTAGTTAACCTTTAGTACTTACATAGAAAAAGCAGAAAAATATTAATAATTTTGTCAAACTTTTTTTTTCTCAAATTATATAATCCCTGAGGTGGAATAAATACAGCATTGCTTTGTAATTATTTTTGTAACTTACATTATAGACTTTTTCAAAATGACTTACATAAAAATAACTTAATACTATTTTGAGCAATTAATGTTCTATATGTATGTGAAACTGTATGGATACATGATAGAGTTATATATAGAACCTGTGAAAAAAAGTGCTATTAAAGATAAAATTGGTGATATTTCATTTATATTGCTGAACGTAGATTTGAAAAACCTTATAAGCACTCAGCAGATGCTACTGAGTTTTACAGAAAAGCCTGTAAACATTATACCAGCATGAACAGCAGTATATTCTCCAGTTCTGAAAACAAGGTAGTGCACGGCATTTTAATGACTTTTTTCTTTTTATATTCATTTTTTTCTAGTTTCAGGTAAATGTACACCTTAAAACTTATACAGATTGTAACATTTTTCCATGTATTAAAATTTAAGTAATGCAGGAATTCCACTATAATAAGGTTTAAAATAAGGTTTTTGGTTTTATGAAAAAGGCAGTATGTCAAAATGATATATCAAATGCTGTTCCACAGGAGTCATGACAGAGCAACAGACAGAGGACAAGGTTTAGCTTGCAAAGAGGTTTCCCAAACTCTTGGGTTTCATAATGCTATTTGTGCTATAGTATAGAAATACATTGGATGCTTTTATAAAGGAATATTCCCATAACAGACTTGTGATCTATGTCGGTTTAAGCTGTGGAAAAGATGATGATGCATTAAGATGGACACGAAAATAAGGAAATAATGCCTCTGGCTATATCTTCAGTAGTAAGTTGGGCTGTGCAGTGGAAGTTGATTTGCTGAGCGAAATATTTGGGACCGGGTACCTGACACCCACGGTATACGTACGTTCCAGCAGTCCTGCTTATACTAGCTCTAGTCTGGCCACGTGGACTGAACTCCCCTCAGTGGCTGGAGGTGCACTGCTAGAGTATGTAGTTTAGTTTAATCTGGAAAGAATCCAGTCCACGTGTTTTAAGACTAAAGGGTGATGTGGTCTTCCAGCCCAGCAGACTTGAAGATTCACTTCAAAAGCACTCTCCTCATTTAAAACATGAGGGTAGACACAAACTCAGTGTGCTATGGATACCATTCAGATTTCTGTTTTAAATAATGCATTGTTTTGCCAGGCAGAAAAGAATTAGTATGATTCTCTGACTACCTAGAAGTGACTCTTCACCATAGCCCAATCAATTTATTTTGCTTGTTTGATCTCATACTAAAGAAAGCGTTTTATAAACTTACAGGCCAGAGCTGTATATTTCAAGAAAGTGTAAACTGTAGCTTAAAGGCCATTCTGATGATAAATAATAATGAAAATATGAAACCTTATTTATAGGCATAGAAGCTGTATGTCCTACTTTTGTTATAGTCACTTCCATTTTTTATATAAGGTCATGATAAGTAAAGGCTATCTAAATTGTCCCAGTTTTCTATTTCTTCCCATCTGATTTTACTTTTCCTAAAAATTAGGCGTGATTGTCCATGATGTTATTGTATTGCTAAAGCAACGACTCCTCATGTAGCAAGTCCAAGTTTTGCACCAGCTTGTGTTCAACACTTTTCATACCTGGCAGGAGCCATTAGCATTTGAGTATGGTGATGCAGCTCAGTCTAATCACTGTAGAATTCCTGATTTGGCCATTCAGCAAGGAAAAGGAAGAACTAGACTAAAGAGAGAGACACAGTAGTCTCCATGCCCTCTATTTTCTTCCCTGTGACTGAGAAGCCCATACACAAGAGGGACACAGGAAAAAAAGCTGGAAAAATAGTAGAACTAGGACTTTCTTTGATGTCTTTGCTGCTCTGAAGGAGATTTCCTTAACCAACTCACAGAAAAGAGCCAAAAGACCAAGCACATAAGTATTTCATGACTACAAAAGCAGATGGCATAAGGCGTCCCACTTTTTGACTTTGAAGATCTGTTCCCTATGCAGCTGATGGCAGGGTGACTATTCTCTTACATGGTGACTTCTGACATTCTGAAATTTGCTTTTGTTCTCCACTGGAAAGAAAACAGAAGCCTTTGTGGAGCACAATATTAGATTGATGTTCAGGATAAATCCAGGACTTTCAGTGTGGGGTGAATGCTCTTGTCCCCTTGTATCTGAGGGGTTTTGAATAGTTTTGAATTGAGGAGGGTATGAACTTGATCCTCAGCCTTCCATATGTTTGTACCCTAGCCATCAGACATGAGAGTCTTGTTATTTCTCTCTTTCCACTGACATTCTATCTTACCTGTGAAACCTTTACCAGGAAAAACTACATCTCTGGGAAAGACACTAGAGGTGTTAAAGTTGCCATTCATCGCAGCTGTTCTAGTGAATTCTGATGTTTGCTTTGTTAAAGGAAAACAAACACTTCTGGACACTTTGGGAGCGCCTTCTTTGTTGTCAACCCAAACACAAGCAGAGAAAAGATATGCGACAGAGAAGAATGGATTAATATTTTTACACATGTGAAATGGCTTTATTTGTCTGTATTAAGTGCCTTTTTTTAAGTACATAATGGGTTTCTTCCCATTACAGGCAGTAGGATGGCATGTGAAGTGGTTTAGTTCTGAAATAATTCATTTTTTCCTATGATATTCTGTTTTCTTATGTTCTTTCCTTATATGCTGGATTTCCTTTGTGGTATTCAGTGGAAAAGCAAAACCTTCAAATGAAGAAATATCAGTCTTGCCCTTTCATAGAAAATCAATATCCTTTGTGGTTTCTTCTCCTGCTTACTTAGACTTTGTTAAATGTATAATATGCCCCAGAAAGCCCTTCTGGTGTTCATCAATTATTGTTTTACTGCAAGCACAGTAAAGAACAAAAATATGCTTTTATTTGACAAATGAAAAAAAAGAACTTGGACACTTTATTATAGTGCACTTAAAATGTGAATGCTTGAGGGGTTTTATCAGTGGTTCTGGGATTATTTTTTTTTTTAGAGAAACATTCAATAGCAGAAATCTGTCTATTTAAAGGCAAAGAAGCAGGGCTGGTTTCCCTACTAGGTAAAATTACATCTAGTACAAATGCTTGTTCACCTAGAATTTGAAACACTAGCAAATGAAATACTAGCAAAATTCTAAGCAAGAATATCCTGCTAACAGCCTAAGATAGGAATGTTGCATCAGTTAACTTCCACTGCTTTGGTTCATTGTGTTAAATACTCAGTTTCAGAGCTGATTTTTTTTTTTTCTCTGGCTCTTTACTCAATTTATTGCATTCTCAGTTGTAACACCATATGGTAATGGAAAGCTGTTTTAAGATAAGAAAACAGAAAAAAATTTGACCTTGTATTAAAGCATATCTAGGTTGTCCCCAACCAGTATATAGAGGTATTTCTATGGCATTTTAAGATAAAGACAAATAGTATTTTAATGTTATTTCTCTCTGAATAAAAAAATCTGAGATTGTTTATTTGATGTATAAAATGGGACATGACAGTGCTGATGATACACAAAATAATGAAAATACAGAGAGGTAAATTGGATATTTTTTCCTGTAAAGTATGAACAAAGGAGTACACTCAAAGGAAATAACAGGCAATAAGTATAAATATAAAATTTATAAAATAAAACAGGATTTTTGCTTGTTTCTTGTCTTTCACAAAATGTCTAATCAGACTTTGGAAGTCATTAGATCGATTAAAATGCTATCAATTTCAGCCTTTTTTTTAAAGTGAATATTTATAACAGTATCAAAAATTGTCAGATGAGATAAGATGAATTTCTGACCCAACTTTTCTTGCATTAAAACATTAGCCTGGAGAAAAGGAGGCTGAGGGGAGACCTCATCGCTCTCTACAACTACCTGAAAGTAGCGAGGTGGGTGTCGGTCTCTTCTCCCAAGTAACTAGTGATAGGACAAGAGGAAATGGCCTCAAGTTGCGGCAGGGGAGGTTTAGGTTGGACGTGAGGAAAAATGTCTTTACTGAAA
>NW_008794578.1:434556-437550 GCF_000699145.1 Aptenodytes forsteri
TGGACTCGATGATCTTAGAGGTCTTTTCCAACCTCAATGCTTCTATGATTCTATGATTAGAAAAGTAGTAATTTTGCACCATATTGAGAAATTCAAGCCAATATTTTTAATTTGGCTTTTTAAGGTTTAAAGTACTATTTTTTCTATCATGAATAAACAGACAACTAGATTAGTTGACTATGGTTCTTCTCTACTGTATTATGTCTTATGGTCTTATAAAAAGATGTTTTCTTTTTCTCTTTAACATTTCATTTCCAGAAAACTAAGCGTAGTCTAGAATCAATGGGAATGCAATTAAACTATATCAAAATTGTTTATTTCCTTTCTTATCAGTGATAAAATACGAATCCATTAAATAAAACTGACCTTTCCAAATCCCTGTGATTTTACTAGTGAAATATACATTGGGAAAAGAAAAATCTATTTTCATTAGAGAAACAAAGCAAACAAACAAAAAGGGGCCTACTTCTGGTTTTTGCTGGAAAAATTTAAATCCAGAGTAGATCATCCAGATCTGTAATGGCATATGTTGTTTCACTTTGTAGAATTTGTAATTATTCTGAAAGAAAAACAGTGTAATTAATTAGGGAGAATCCAAAGAAGAATGTTCAACAATGTGATTCATATGTCCAGTTTATTGGATGTAATTAGTGTGATTTAGCTCACTTTTTCATTGTAGGCAAGTCACACTGACACACAAAAAAAATGTATTTCAATCATGGTAAAAATTTTTCAAATTTCAACCAAGAAATTATTTCCCACTGTACTTTTTATGTCACACCAATTTCTCAAATATTGAAGAGGAAGTAGTAATCTCATGTATTTCTGGCGATAAAAGCTGTAAACGTGGGGAACAATTTCCCTTTTCTTTGTCTGGGTCTCACAGAAGGCTACTCATGGACATCAGCAAAGCACAGATAAAAGAATAGTTCATAGAAAAACAGGTTTGGAAGGGATTCTAAGTTGCTGTACAGCCCCTCCACTTATCACAATGTGAGATTAATTATAGATAAATATTTCTTATCATATATTCTTAAAAAGCTTCCTTCATGGAGAGTCATGGCCTCTTCAGGCAATCTATTCTAGTACTTTTTGGAGTAGTGAGCTTAGCTAGGCTCACAGTTAGTTTTATATGCTAAGTCTGAAGAGATAATTGTCTCTTACCTATTAAATCCCAAACACACTCTGAAAGGCAGTACTTCGGCAGTAAATGCTAATCAGCTGGTTCCTTGGCTTTCATAGCTGAGAAAAGCCTCAGAGATCTTTGCATGACAGCTAGGAAAAAAAGCTTGATCTCAGATATATTTTCAGTTTGTGCTTTCTTAACTTCTACTTTTTGAGTGTGACTTGTGTTTCCAATTACATGATCAAACCCCAAATTCTGTGCTTTGATAAAGGAAAATATGTTGACTGTATTTTAAGTTTTTCTAGCATTACAAATATAATAGCCCATGACTGAGAAATCATGATTTAGTTCATCATAATAATGAAATCAAATAAAGTTGGGTTGAAGACAAATCCTTTGGTAACAAAAGATTTGAGAATTTGGGGTTCAAATATTCCACAAAGCTGCAATTTAGGTCAGAGGTTGATAGTAACACATGCCAGAAAAAGGGAAGGAATCTTTTCTTACAGTCATTCTCCAGTGCCTGTTTGGCAAAGGGTAAGCAATGGTGACAGAACCCATAAATTTTCACCTCATTACTTTTGTTCTGGCCACAAAATTTATGCCCTCATTTTTATAGGTGACATTTGTAGAAGCTACCAAATACAGTCTATCCCATGTAGTTGGTAAGCTAGTATTTGAAATGTTCATGTTCCTTACTAAACCTTTATCTATTAAGGAAAAAAAAAAAAAAAGAGAAAAAAAAGGTTTCTATAAAGTCTGTCAAACATTGTTTACGCTTAAGAAAAATCATTTTGGGAGAGGGGGAAAAACAGCACTAGGACATGTCTGAAATCTGAACAGAAGCATGTTGAGCTATTTTAAGGTGTTTTTTTGTCTTTGTTCTGCACAAATCATAGTCAGTCTGTATCACATAAAAGATTCACCTGACTGTTTTGATTTGACCGGCCATTGGTGGGTTCATCTGGAAGGAGGGTTATAATCAAAGGAACATAAGAATAGGCACATTGTTTTCACATTTCCTGAGTCTGACAGTGGCTTGTTGTGCTGTTGAAACTTGTGAAATGGGTACAGGAACTATAATTCTCACATTACCCATTAACCTATAGATGAGGGGTTTTCTGAGCTGGTGTTTGGATGCAGCATTAAATGATAATCCTTAACTGATTTTTTTGTTACTATATCTAATTCCCTTAAAATAATTTTTCCTTTATATTTTGTGGCTATGAGTTTTGTTGTTCAGGAGTGTCCTGTGTATAAAAGCACTCCCTTTGTTCCTTTAAAATAATTGTTTTTTGAATGTCCCTCATCCCTAGGATATCCTTATAGAATAAATAGTTATTTCCTATTCATTTTTTTCAGTCGTGTCCATGATGTTATGTATACCTTTCATAAAATACTTTCCAATCTTTTTTTTTTACAGAACAATGCATCCTAATTTAATTAAAACTTAATCAAAACATTGATCATCTGTGTAACCTTTCTCTGCACCTCCCTGAGTTTTGGGATAGAAAGAAGAGAACTACACACAAGATATTGCTAGAGAAAGAGCTAAAACAGTGTAGTGGTGCTTAATGTTTTCTTCTCTTTCTTTTTTTCTCCTAAAAATCTAATATTTTGTGTTTGCTGCCTTGACTGCTACAGAACACAAAGCTGATGAATTCATACAGCTATCCAGGTCTTTTTCTTGACTTGTGATGGTTGCGGAGGCTCACGAAATCAAATTAGGTAGGTGATAGATTCAAAAATATACTTTATTGAAACCAAAATTGTTTAGCAGAAAACTAACTTGAAATGAGGCTTCAACACACCAACATCAGTAAACCACAGGTTCAGGATGGTGTACGAGGAATTAATACTGCACAGCC
>NW_008794578.1:437786-465572 GCF_000699145.1 Aptenodytes forsteri
AAAGTAAGGAGCAGCAGTCTTAATGCTCCCAGTCTTTGTCAGGGCGGGTGCACCTGCCACAGTGATAAGCTAATTTAAGTCTTTAAATTATGTGTCTTTAAGTCTATGTATCTTTATAGATGCTATTAATGATGTTGACCATCCTATCTGATAATTAATTGTGACAATTTGAAAATGAAACAAGTCCAAACTTCAGATTTGCTACTCCAATCTACAGGAAAAAGTCATCTCTCAAACTACACTGAAACCACGTCTTCTCTAGGAAAGATTATGTATGGTTTTGCAGCTCCCTGAGAGCTACTTGATAGAAGAGGAAATATCTAATATTTTGAAGGCAGATGAAGAAAATCCTTCATCATCTTAAGCAAACCTGCTTGATTTTGCAGCAGGCTGAAATAGTCTCCACATTCAGTACGACTGAGGCAGGTTCAGCATCCTACCCCTTATCTGCTATTGAATGCTGAGCTATGCAAACCTGTGTCTAATAATGGAAGCATTTCTAATATACACAGGCAAGTTTAAGCTAGGATAACTGAGTGGCAGTTTAAAAAATGACTTACATCTCACCTGTGCTTACCTGTTAGTTCTGCCTTGTGCCTGGGACGTGTGCTTGGTGATGTAGCAATTTGGATTTAGTAACAGCAAGTCAGGAGATTTTTGAGATCATGTGCACACTTGGGACTGGGACCAGGACAACGTCAGGAGTGAGTAGCGGCCATGGTATTATTGGCTGTAGTGTGACCCACAGCTACTTGGTGCTTACTTTTCTAGTGATGTGAATAGTCTGAGGTGATTCTCCAGTTGAAACAGAGGAACTGCTGAGCAGATTTCATATGCCTCAAAGACTGTGGAAAGAACAGCTTTATTTGATGAGAAGAAAAGGATGGAATTTTAACTTCATGATTTGATTTAAATTTTCTAGACTTACGCAAGCTAGAATCTAACTCCTAATTTTTAAAGCTAAAATAAAGCCAATATGAGCAGGCAGAGTTCAAAGAATTGGGAAGGTCTACAAACATGAGTTTTCTAGGTCTCTGCCCAGACTCCAACAACTACACGTTTAGTTGCAACATATTTAGTTGCAACATACTTAGTCCTACATTTCATAGGCATTGTATTCTTATTACAGTTAATGAAAATACTAGATATCAGTTGATGCTGAAAACTTCTGCTATAAGAACAGCGTTACAACAAAGGAAGTAGTAGAGGTTTCCAAACTGAGGTACATATGCTACTGTGACACCTACTAGAAAAGTGTTGCCTGCAGGTTGAGGGAGGTGATCCTTTACCTCTGCTTAGCACTGGTGAGACACATCTGGAGTGCTGTGGCCAATTCTGAGCTTGCCAGTACAAGAGAAGTATGAACAGTGGAGAGTCCAAGAGAGTGGAATGAGTCCAGCAAAGGGACACCATAATATTGAAGGACTGGAGCACATGACATATGAGGATAGAGATGGGACTATTCATCCTGGAGAAAAGAGGGCTCAGGGGAATCTTATCAATGTGTATAAATAACTGATGGGAGGACTAAAGAAGACAGAGAGGAACTCTCCTCACAGGTGGCCAGTGATAAGACAAGAGGTAATGGGCACAAACTGAAATATAGAAAAGTTCACTTAAACATAAGAAAAAACTTCTTCTCTGTGAGTGTGGCCAAACACTGTTTGATAGTGGTTGTTGTCTGGGCTATAATGCGTGTTTGTTTAAATATCTTTCATGGTAATATATGACATAGGTACTACAAGCACCACTGACTTTTCAGAAGAAAGGTTAACTAAGCTGGTTTAAAATTATGATTAAAGACAAGTAGATGAGGCACTTAGGGACATGGTTTAGTGGACATGGTGGTGTTGGGTCGACGGTTGGACTTGATGATCTTAGAGGTCTTTTCCAACCTCAATGATTCTATGATTCTATGATTCTATGAGTTTACCCTGTACATGAGAAACGCTGATGAGTGTTTCTACTCTTATAAAGCCATTTGAGCATGAGGTTGCAGAAAAAAGTTCCAGTGCAAATTCTGTAAAATTTTAAGGTGTGTCCTGGTTTTGGCTGGGATAGAGTTAATTTTCTTCCTAGTAGCTGGTACAGTGCTGTGTTTTGGATTTAGTATGAGTAATGTTGATAACACACCAAGTTTTAGTTGTTGCTAAGTAGTGCTTACACTAGTCAAGGACTTTTCAGCTTCCCATGCCCTGCCAGTGAGAAGCTGGGAGGGGGCACAGCCAGGACAGCTGACCCAAACTGGCCAAAGGGATATTCCATACCATATGATGTCATGCTCAGTATATAAACTGGGGGGAGTTAGTTAGCCAGGGGAGGGGTGACTGCTGCTCAGGAAACTGGCTGGGCATTGGTCAGCAGGTGGTGAGCAATTGCATTGTGCATCACTTATTTTGTATATTATTTTACCGTTATTATTATTATTATTATTATTATTATTATTATTATTATTATTATTATTATTATTTTCCCTTCATTTTACTTTTTTTTTCCTGATTGTCTCCCCCATCCCACTGGGCGGGTGCGGGGGAATGAGCAAATGGCTGTGTGGTGTTTAGCTGCCTGACGGGTTAAACCACAATAAGGTGGTATGCTAGAAAGTTTTCCATTTCTGCTTTGGATTTCTGTGTGGCCTGGACAAAATTTCTGAAGAATCTATGTCAAATACAATTTTTTATTTTACTTATAAATATCTAATCAATTTACAGCAAAACTAAATTTGTAGGTGTAGACTACTGTCTTTCTTTGATAAAAGAGATAGGAGCATTATTTCAAAGATAAGATTTTTTTTCTTTTTTTTTTTTTTCCATTTTGGCACTTGACTTTTTTTTTTTAAATCAGCAAGAGAAAATACCTATTAAAATTTATAAACACTGAGTGGACAGCCTAGGTAGTTCATGTTTGGATAATTTTATTTGGCCAGTGTTACCTCAGAGTGACATTTATAGCCATCAGCACTTAGATTCCACTTTCAGGCCAAACTGAGAGTGTCAGTAATTGGTGTACCATGCTGCCATGTAGTAGTTTGTGAAGCAGAGCTGGCTAAAAAACAGTATTACAGTTTCCAGAAAATTTATTTTTTAAAAAAAAAGTTTTTTGGTCTGAATCAGCCCAAAATGAACAAACAAAAAATTTAGAATTTCCTGTGAGCTGGAAGCTTCCCAAATTTTGCAGCTGCTCAGCGAAATGAGCTGTGATGCTGGCAAGAATGCAAAACCTGTCAAACTGCATGCACTGATTGTAAGATGCACAGTGTTGACTCCCTTCTCATAATTGCCTCATGTATTTCTAGCATGGTAGCTTGACCTTTCTCCTTTTCCATGCCAGACGGAGTTAGTTGGTGGTTTGTTAATCTGGTAACCAGCTGCTCCTTGCACATGGGTCAAGGGATGGACAAGAAACCAGCTGGGGCAGTGTTTTTCAGGGAAGGGTTTATGCTGAAAAGACCCCTTAGAAGACATACTCTTTGGCTACTGTGTGTCTAAAAAGCTCTCTTATCATGTAACCACATGGGACTATCCAGTTGTGCTACATCATCTGGTACTCTAATTGCTCTCCCAGCACATAACTTGATGCAGCACATCCTCATGAACTGAGGAAAGTGAAGTTTAATCAGCTGAGGAGGTGAGGGAGATCACCATTTTGAGTTATTCTCATCTGATCTACCAAACTTTGAACCTTGAACTGAATGTGGGGACAGTTTCTGGGGCTGAGGTATTCTCACTGTAATATAGCAGGCAAGAAATGATTTATTATTTTCTGACAAAGAATAATTTTCTGACCAAATTTTGTTTCCTTAGAAAATGTATGAACACCTGCACTGCTGAAATTTAAACAGATTCAAAGGAAGAAGCAGCTAATAGTATCAGTGCCACATTTAGGAAGCTGCCAGTCTCCTGTCCAGAGAAAGAATCAGTGCTGTTCAGGGTTTTTGGAACCAGGGGTAAAGGATAAGAAGCATCCATAAGATAGCACAATTGCACATTTATAATATGTACACATCTTGATCATCCTGTTAAAGTTAATTATTTTATTTTATGGTCATTTAACTGAAGCCCTTAAGGATGCCATTTTTAGGATGTATTTGTATCAAGACAAGATGCTGACTAGGGGAACTAGAATTTAGGAACTATGAACCACAAGACTAGAACCATGACCTAAAAAACACAGTGAACTTATTAATGTAAAAAAAATGGCAGAGAAGTCAAGCCTGGCTTCGTGGGAAAAGAAGGAGAAGAACACAACGAAACACATCAGATAGACAGCCTAGGGTAGCCTGGGGGAGTGATCTGAACGAAGGGAAAAGAAAATTGAGCTTGATACAAAGGGCAGAGAGGAAGCAGAGAAGGAGCTAAGGGAAAGAGAGAACAAACCATGACCTAAAAAAACACAGTGAACTTATTAATGTAAAAAAAATGGCAGAGAAGTCAAGCCTGGCTTCGTGGGAAAAGAAGAAGAACACAACGAAACACATCAGATAGACAGCCTAGGGTAGCCTGGGGGAGTGATCTGAACGAAGGGAAAAGAAAATTGAGCTTGATACAAAGGGCAGAGAGGAAGCAGAGAAGGAGCTAAGGGAAAGAGAGAACAAGAAATGGCATCAAAGCACATTCCTTTATTCTGTTAAACCTTGCTTTATAGAGTTTCCTAAAAGTTAGTATCAGTTATAGAGCTGAAAAAGACACAGGAGTTAACTGGCAAATTGAAATGCATGCAGTAATATTCTTTAAAATTCACAAATTTAATTTCTGTATTTCTCAATGAACAATGATATATTTTTCTCTTGTATCATACACATTTTTAACACATCAGCTATTCAACATTTCTTAATACAACTACCTCAAACTTTTTTGTTCTCATATCACATTTTAAAAAAGATACGCAATAACTAGTGCCATTTCTGATATGCCAGACTGAAATTTTTGCCTTTCAAAATTCAACCTTGCACCTTTAATTTTCTTAATATTTCCCTTATTGTCTATTCATCATAGTCTTGACAGAAAACTTTGGATGAAAGTAGTTTGATAATAGACTGACACAATAATTCTACTTAAATATTACTTTTTTCTTTCACATCAGGTGTGGTCTGTGTTTCACAAAGTATGGTTAAAATTCAGAAATGTTGTTCCAGAAAGATTTATTAGAGCAAACTCTAAGTTTTTTTGGTGCAAATCTGTGATATACCATGGTGCTCTTAAATAGCACAGGGACAAAATGCATACCCAAAGAAATCAGTAGTCTTGTCCTGTTGTTCAGCTATCTGACCTAAACACATGTTTCTAACAGGAAATATTTTTCTCTGGTCTAAAATATTCTATTAGCTTCTGAGCACTTGCTTCAAAATCCCTATCATTCCCTATTTTTTCTGAGGTAGCAAAAAACATCTATGAGGTCAGGCCACCTAAATATCAACAACAAGGCATCTGAGAGGCATCCATAATTTCTGTCGGTTGTAAACAATTTAAAAGTGTCAGACTTGCAGCTCAAACCAGTCCAACAGATACTGGATGTCCAGAATAGTCAAACATATATGAGATAGACTTTCTAAAATTATTTCTGTATCATACAAAGCTGTAAATCTGTTTACATAATTAGAAATAAGATTTCAGCATTGCCATGTGAAGCTTTACAATCTGGATTGTAGAGTCTAATTCCACTTACAGATTCAGTGCATTATAAATATAAGACCCTAGTTAAACTCGTAATTATTAGTTTTATCTCCATGCCTTTATAGTTTCCTGCTCAAGCATAAAAATAATAGGAGTTCCTGAATTTTGATTGTAGCTTTGATCCTTGTTTACTGTTTGGTCTTGGACAAGCCGTCAGTCTTCGGGGTTGAAAGTACACTGAAAATTGATAGAGCCCTCTCACTTGCAGTTCCTGTAGACTTTACTTCTGAAGTGGTCATGATGACATAGGCAATCTATCATCACAGTATTTTCTGTATAACTGCATTTAATCAGTACTTAAATTTGTCTTTGGTAGATGTGATTACCACTAAATACTGTCTAAAGTAATCTAGATAGGAAAAAAAAAACCCCAAAAAACAACAAAAAACTGAAAAAGAATGCATGACATTTACCCTGAAGAGTTCTTATGTGTACATCTAAGTGGGTCACCGGTGTTTGGTTCTGCACATTGCTCTTGTTTTGGGAAGAAATGTCTAAAAGTAGGTAGGTCTTTGATGCTTATTATATTTACAAAATACATATACAAAATCCTCTTTCTTTCTACATAAGAAGAATCAAACAGCTGGAGACCATTTCTTTGCTCAGATTCCAAGACATGTTCCAGCCAGCACTTATCCCAAAGGTCTTTTCTCAGGATAGTATTCAAGTCTGCATGTGTTTGTATCCAGCATTTCTACCCATGTGTGTCCTTTGTGCTTATGTCTTTATTTTTACAAACAGGAACAGCTCCAGCAGATAGCATTCGGCATTTTGAAGCTAACCACCATTTCCATAAGCTTTCCCCCCTGCTTTTAGCCTCAGTGATGGGCAGTCATTACGCTCACCAGTTTCGATATGATTTAACCCAGTTTCAAGGATCAAAGAAGGAAAATATTTGTATGTGTGCAGGTTACTTTGTATGAGGACCCGTGCACTTTTGAGGAAAATATTAACAAGAATATGTGATAATGGTCATATATTTAACAGAACGAGGGAATAACGACAAAACAAATTACTACACTCTTTTTGTCGAAAGAGATATAGTGAAACTTTAGCTAATGACACTGCAGTCAGTTGAAAGAAAAATGGCTTTGCTCTTCATTTGCCTACAGAAATATTGCAAACATTTCCTGAAAACACAAATTTTCTTGCACAGGTAAGAAACTGTAGGAAGAGGAAATCAGAGCTCTGTTTCTGAAAATCATCTTCAGGCACAGTTGTAATATAAACTCCTAATAGATTAAACTTAGAAGCAAATTATTAGGGTGGAGCATGGCCAGATACCCATATAAAGAACAGAGATGCTTTATGAAGATCAGTTGGTAAATAGCTGTTAATCAGCTGCTCGTATGGGTACGGTCTAAGCCTATTCCTCAATTCACTCTGTCTTCCAATGAGATATTTTTCTGAAGAGTGTTGGACAAAACCTTTCCCAAAGCAGGTTCCACATTGTTGTAGCAACACATAAAGTAGCAAGAAGTGATAGGGAGTGGAATGATCACTTCACTAGCATTGAAATTTAGAAATAATGTCATAGTAGACATATATAAAGTAGACAATATATATAGTAGACAGTGCTAGAGGAAAATAGATTATTCTTTATGCTCAGCCTTTATTGTTCAAATCACAGATATTCTCCACAGTATTAATTTAATCATTACAGGTTTTACTTTATTTTGACCCACACTTTTAAGCTAATGGTGACAGCTGCTTTTACAATTAAAGTGTGGAAAAAAATTATGTATATAACATCAGAAGAGATGCGGACAGAGGAAAAATAATAGACCAAAAATAAGAAACCATGGCAAGATTCTTCAAATTATAATACACAGAGTTAAGAAATGCCTTAAGACATTCTCAAGAAACAGCAACAATATTTCATTTTAATTCACATCAGAGAGGGAGACCAAGCCTGAAAGTGGAACATCCACATTTTGTCAGGCAAACATATCTGATATCTCGGCTAAGAACAAAACAAATTTTTCACTGTTTAGCAGCTGCTGCTAGACACATAGTAGACACAGTCTCTTTGGTGTACAGAAAATTATTTTTTTTCTCATAAGTTATCTTTAAGCAGAATTTTTCACTCCTCTTAACTTCTGTCCTTTACCAATAATTCTATCTGGATTTCTTGGAACCTAGAAGAAGCTATATTATTGTGTATTTTTGCAGTAGGTGTTTAAGATTTTGCAACAACCTCTCTTCTTACTATTATCACATTACATAAAGCCCTGCAAAAAAATATTTAGCATGTTAATTCTGTTTAGCCAATGACAAACTGAACATCTAGAAAAATATCAATTGGACTCTCACTGAGAGAAAATCAGTATGTGAGCTGTGGTAGGCCATGATCAAGAAGAATTAAGGCTGTCTGTGACCAACCACCCCCACAGAAAAAGTTAAGAGATAAGGTCTTCCTTATGATTTACAAGATAGTACAGAAAATGTGTTCCATTTTACACCCACATTTTCTCTTTTCTGACAGACACATTAAATAATAAAAAACCAGAAACCCCCAAAAACCCACAACCAAGAAAATAAAGTACAATGGGCTGTGAAAAGGTTTTTACAGATGTAACAAAATTATGCTAAAAATGATGTTTAGAAATCTAAAGTTTAATTTACCATTTCCCATCCAAACACAGGGTTAGGACATATATATTGAGGCAGCCTTAAGCTTGGTATTTGAAGAAGATAAGTATCTTGTTTACAGTAGTAGCAAAGCAGATGTTAGCAAGATGAGAAAATTCTGTTACTGTGGAAGGAATGAGATGTCCTAAAACGGTCCTTATAGTAACTAAATTATTATTTACTAGGTGGACCTTTGCAGTCATAAGTGACCATGCCTCTTTACCATGGTTATTTTCTATAAAACAAAAAGAGAAAACTAAGAACAAAATGGAAACCCTGAATTTTTATGTGGCCGATAATTCTTTACGTAAGAAAATTTTTAAGGATAAATCTATGGGGAGGTTGAATAGGCTGTTATCAGCAGTTGGTCATGGATAAAACCTGAGTAGTATGAAATGTTTATCTTAAGCCAAATGAAGATATGAATATAATATAAAAGTATGGGGATTTTTTTTTTAAATAATCTGTTTAGGCTTTTGTGGAAAGTCTGCAAAAGCATGTGTTTTAAGATACCTTGGAGACAGTATGTCTAAAACTTAATAAATAAAGCTGTTCACACATTTTTCTACTTAAATGCTATTTTGCTTTAAGATGCAGGTGCTCTTCTTATTTTTAAGGCAAATAATAATAGCTGGAATAGTGATAGAAAATGTGGGAGTTTTGGATAGTGTTTGCAAACTAGTGATCTAAGCAAGAGTTGAACATATTCCCTAATCCTACTAAATTATTTCCTTCAGCCTATCTGTTTTTCAGAATTTTCTTTTTCTTTTAGCATTGGAAAAATGGCAAGGTCTTATGGAGTTTTTAATTGTTACAGCTGATTTCTTTAATAATCTCTTTGAATGGAACTTTCTGAACATAATTCAGTAGATTATGATTTTAAATCTCAAAGGCAAACCTAGAGAACTTCTGCATAAACAAATTTGAACTGAGAATTTTCTGTTTTTCATATAAAGACATTTAAAAGTCTCTGAAGCCTTTACAAGAGATATATTTAATTCAAGCACTGAGTGCTTATTTGAATGTTTAAAAAGAGGTTATAAATAAGTTTTTTAGTGGTGTACATTTTTCTTAGGCAATATCTTTTATACAGTATTTTATTGACTTTAATAGGTGTGAAATGATCGGAGCTATAATGAACAGTTTATACTTGAGAGTACAAGGACCTTAGGTATTTATAAATGACAGGTCTACAGAATACCTATGAATGAAAATGACCCCAGGTAACTGAACACTGCTTGTGCTGCAGGTATATACACAACCAAATAATGAAATGAAACCCATAGAGGACTCAACATACTTGACATGAGGTAATTCATGATTACTGCTGGAGTAAAGGAAGTGACATTCAGATTTCCTACAGATCCATTACAGGCTACAGCAGAAGTTGTATCTAAAGCAAGACAATAGAATGCTATTTTTAATGTATAACATATAACAGGTACATGGTGTGTAAAATTAAGTATTTAAAACAATGACAGTATTAGACTGTCTACTAGTTTTGTAAGTTTATTTGACACAGAGCATGGTGCCATATAGAACAAACCTTGGTTTTCTACTATAAATATTCAGACATACTGATAAATACTCATGACTCATTCATGTGACCTGACATCAGATGGATTGTTTTTCAGAGACTGCATTATATATGTGTGCTCAACCTGTCAGCCTGCTAGGCAGAATCACTACCATGAGAATGATTACATTTTCTTTTTAATAAGTCAGCATTGTAACATTGTCCAAAGGCAGAAAAAAATCCTCTTCTCTCCCAAACAATAGCCCTGAACAGAATATAGAAACAAAAAAGCCTTCCCTGGCAGGCTTCACCTACCTAGATTTCTCTACTCTTTTCCCATTATGATAATTCTTTCATATTTTCTCTTTTTTAGCCTGAATGTAGAACCGATTGTCACCCTCACTGAACTCCCCGCTGTGATTGTGCAGCAGCAGAGATCGCAGCCAGTGATCTCAGCTAAATAAAGACTAATGACCAGTTCAGGCTAGACAACTCAGGTCAGTATGCCAGCAGCAGACCTGCAAGTTGAAAGTCTTTGAGCTTGCAGAGAACTGCAGGGAATTCCCTGAGAGTTAAATAGCTTTATACAACTGGATCAAAGGCACAACTGTAATGAACAATTCAGCCACTGTGTGTTCTACACTTACACAGGTTTCCCCCCCACCCCTGAAAAAGATTTTTCTTTTTCTGTTTTCATATAAATTCTCTAGTCACAAGCTCTTCAATACTGCAAATGTTGGGGCTGCCAGAATCTCAGAATTTTTTCTAGATGTGATATAAGTGCATGATGCAGAATGTGCCATGCGTAGAAACATATGGCCATTCTAATATGAAGGCTGTTGCTGCTCCCTTCAGCATCTTGCAGGGACCTCTCTGTTTGCTGACTACTCCAGAGCACAGCTGTTCATATACCAGGCAATGGCCAACGGCTCTGGGGTCCTCCCATCTCTTTCAGGGACCCCAATGCATCCAGTCACCAGATCACTTCCATGCTGGCTTCATCACTCAGGCTCCTTTATTTAAGCAGTATGATGAGTAGAAAACAAAGCAAAATCAGACCAACTCAACCCCCTTCCTACTGATTAGGCAGCCACCCATTACAGAGTAGGCACAGAGGAGTTCAAGTCATCTAGTGCTCTCCTTACATTAGACAGGGTTATTTTGTTTATGCTTATTTATTATTAACCTTCCACCTGGCATTTATGGGACATTTATGCTCTATAAACGATTGCACTTGCTAATCAGATGCTTATGCTGCTCCAGCTATTACAGCTGCCAGGAAGCAGCAAGAGCAGGCAGCTCCTGCAAGGACAGGTGACCTGGAGGCAGGCAGTGGTGGCAGTGCAGGGGCCACGCAGGATGGACACAGGCAAGCAGCTCTGGCAGTGGTCATTGGGTTCAGGCAAGAGTCCAGAATGTCAGGCAGGTCTGTAGACATGAGGCAGGCCCAAGGTCAAGCCAAAAAGTCACAAAGTCACGTCTGCAAGGGCATAGGCATACCTGCAGTATTGTTCAGGCAGAGGTCAAGGGCGAGAACCTGAGCTTAAAAGCAGCTCCCAGTTGCAGGGGGCCAGGTCACCGCTGGGGCTTCTCATGGCCAGAGAGGAGCATCTTCAAAGTTGGCCCTGAGCCCAAGCAGCCAAACCCTGGGGGTGGCGGGGAATGCACTCAGGGCCCTGAAAACGTCTAACGCTTTCAAGAACTGGCTATAAGACAGTATTAAAGCAGATCAGATATAACTAGGTCGACCACACTTGGCTTTCTTTTCCTAGTGGTACATGTGCCTTGTATTTGGCAGACTACTGGGCCACAGCCTCCCTGTTTCCTTTTTACTCAGCCAACAGCTAAACCCACACTCATCTTGCTTTCAGACTAACGTTAGAGTCTCCTTTACACATACAGCTGTCACTGGTGATAAGTCACTTCAGGCTCACGTCAGCCTGCAAAAGTATTGTTTTCTTCTTTCCATGATAAAATGTAAGTCAGTGTTTCTTCAGAAAACAGGAATAGACAGGTAAGTGAAAGGAATGGGTATATGCATGTGTGTGCATGTTTGTGATTGTGTGGGCACGCATGTATGTGTTGTTTCAATTACTTTATACTCCCCAGTAAACTCTTACATCTGAGGAACTGAACTTTGATAATGGTATAAGCTATGTCGGTACCGCTAGGTTATTGTGCTGACATCACAATCTTTATCACATATACAACTTTTACAAATCATCATTAATGATAGATACTCTTCATTTTGAAACAATTTGATATATGTGTTTAAGCCTTTCTGAAGAACTCTCTCTTTTTTTCTTTTTTATTTTCAGGAGAGTTAAGAAAATGAAAGCGCTATCTTATAACTGGATTTCTGTACAGAATTCCCCATAGCCAGACACAAACTCTGTGATGCTTTGCTTAAGCCCATAAAGGTAGAAATACGTGTTGCCTACACTCAGTCTCCTCTCTTCTTCCAGAATGGGGTAAAGGTCCACAGTTATCTGAAGAAACTGGCATATATTTTGTTTGCCTTTCCTTTAGCTACCAGAATTAAGAGCTATACCGCTTTCCTTCTTTGTTCATACCTTGCTTGCTTCTTGGCTCAGACTCTATTGTGCCATTTAAATGAAAAAAATACTATAATCAAAGGCACTTAATACTTATTTATAATTCAAGTGAAGGTCATAAACTCTGGACTTTTCTTTTTTTTTTTTACTTTGTCAGGTTTGGATGTTTAAAATAATGAGTGGAATATTTGCATAAATAGGGATTATAAAGTAGACTGGATGCACAGACACATATTGTTTCATGATTAGATTCAAGGTTTACAGCATAGCCAAATAACTGAGGAAGAATATAATATAGGAAAATCTTAAGGAAATAAATTATTTTCAAAACACACAAGAAGACAGAATCAAATTAAGAAAGGAAATTGAAACTATCTCTTTAGATAGAGACAGGATTTGAGAACAGAGGAGAAGTTTCAAGCGCATGGATTAGAAAAGATAATAAGATCCAGAACTATACCAGTGTTTGTGGACAGACTGTAGTTGACACAAAACAGGAAAAACAAGAATGAATTTTGAGGGTAGCTCATTCAAGATGATCTTCTGAGACAAATGTTGGGGAGAAGCTGAGAAAGGAAACGATAAACCTGAAGGAGACTAAATCTGTTCTGTGGGCAGTAAAGACAGAAACTGGAGCTCAGGAAAAAATCATGTCTTCATCAGTTTTGTGGATTTTCCTGAGGACTTAGCAATTGCTGTTATTTACACAGTCATTGCCTTTGTCAAGAGTTCTCCCAATATGTAAGTTCTTAAAATGGCCAATTTGAACAATGTGTGATGTTATTTAATAGGGCCCAAGGCAGTGAGATAAAGTGAACTAAATTATTCTGGATCAGACGTTCTGCTACGTTTTTGCACTTAACATCTTATCTACTCTTTTAGCAATTATAGATCATTTCCATTTTAAAAATAGCATGTTCCTATACCATTATGCTAATGGTATTTTTTCTTGAAGTACCTGGGATAACATTCATGGCTTAATCTGTGTTCCTTGTGTAATCTCGTGACCTAAAGTTCTTATAGAAAAAAGCAATCTATAACCATACATTAACTAGACCATTTTAACTGAAAAGAGCAAGATCTACCATATAAGGGAGCATCTGGGCTAAAATAAGTGTAGCTTTTGACCATAGAGTACTGAAATATTACAACCCCTAGTAAAAGGCAACTGTACTCTAATTAACATGCTCTATAACTGAAGTCTAGTTATGTATCAGTGGGTAAATGAAGCTTAAAAAGGAATCAGGCAAACAATAAGGGAGGAAAAAAAGCCATTTACATTGCTTGGAAGAGTAAATCTCTGATGGTAATGGCTTGTATGTTACGGAAGGTCCAAGGTGCCAGGACGAGGAGAACCTGTTGCCTGCTAACCATGCTCAGGGATAGGTTATTTTCCCTAGATGTCTGGGAGACCCTGAATCTCTAGTGGGTGCAGATTTTAAATTAAATTTTGACTCTGTGTGGTCCTTTCTTTACTACTGCTGACATTGGCTAACATGGTACATTAAGAATTCCCATGGCAGCCACAGGAAATTTTGGACGTAGGGATGAAATCCACAGCACTGTGCTGTCAGGTTCAAAACCTAAAAATTCCCCTCAAAAGTATTGCTTTTTAAGAAACAGTAATTAAATCTAAAAAGCTGGCTAAAAGGGAGCCACTGTTACCTTTTATGTTCCTGTGTACACTACAAATGTCAATTGTGAGTATGTAATACAGTACTACAAACACCTTCCAAGTAGCGGAAAAGAAAAAAAAAAAGAAAGTAATACTGTGCAGCTGTGGAGGACTTTATTTGATCTCACAAACACAAACTTTAGCAGTCATCTGAGGCACAGAAAAAAAAAAAGTTTGGATGAAGTTTAGCAGATGCAAGAACAGTTTGTCAGGAGACAGGCAATAGGGTGTTTAGAGAAGTTACTCATTTTCCTAAGAGCTAAAGTAGGTCAAGACAAAAAAAAAATTGTCTGCCTCTTTTATGAAGAAATTGCATGCACAGGTACAGTAGTTACTTACAAGGGAAGTAAACTGAACTTGTAGCTAGCAGCTATAAGGATACATAAGTGTAAGAAATCCTTCTTTCCTGTAGCAGCCCTAAAATTCCCTTTGACACTGATTGGACATGGCACCCTGCACAGTAAACAATGCTACAATTACTTACGTTTTCTTGAAAAAACAAACCCAATCCCCTATGGTATTTTTAAGGCAACTCTAGGCCCAGTCTGTTCCACAGTAATAACCATCTTGTGGGGCAGCCTTTGCTCATCAATATTTGAAGGCTGCAGCTGAGGAAACAATCTGATCATGACAATGTAGAGAATTTGGAAAGACTGGGTAAAGAGAGGGAGATATTGATTCCTTTCCTGGCTTGCAGAAGTTTGCAAAAATAAGAAACGTTAAAAAATTTTGCAACCAATTGAAGATGCATCTTCTAGGAGATAATAAGATTTTTTGGACAATGCATTAAAGATTAGCTTGCCATTGCTGTGTGGCACTTTGAAACAAAAGCATATAATTTCTGCTGCTTTACTTACATTACCTATTAAACTTACACATTTCAATGCTTACTAAAAGCATTGTTTGGTGGTATGGGGGAAAGTCTTTTTACACATATGTAGGCTTTAGTCTGTGTTAAGAGCTTAAGTGATGCATCAGCTTCATCTGAGCATAATTTTCTTTGAAGCCAAACCTTAAATCCCTGCTGATAGAATCTGAGAGAGAAGTTTAGTCCTTGATACTCAGAGTGGTAAGAAAGGCACAAAGGTGAAAAAAGACATGGCAGAAAATCACAGCATCAAATATAGAGGGTCTGTCACAAAGGATGAGGGTGAGTAGTTGAGAGAAACAGTTAAGCATTGAGAATAATCAGAGAACAGCTAGAAAGGCCAAGAGAGACCCTGGAAGTCAGGGAGCATTAGAGATAGCTTAAGTGTGTCAAAGCCCAGCATACTGCTTCCTGGGAGTCCCAGGAAAAAAGATGGGAATCAAGATTTTCTCAAGGATTTGTAGCTTTAGGGGAGCTTTATTTTCAAAAAATCTCAGAAATTCAGTTTTCCTCTGGTGCATCTTCTGGTTTTGGAATTTGTGCCTAAGGGTTGTGCTCATCTGTCCTATAGGAACTGTTTCAAAGGCGCTTCTGGGTCTGCAGACAAATTATAAGTTTGCTGAGTGGGTATAGAAACACCGTCACTGTTATGTCAGGGAATAACACCTCAAGGGTGCTCATCCTGGACACTCACCTACCTACAGTAAGAAGCACTCCTTCTGACCTCCCACAAAAAACACTTGCAGCAGTAAATTGCAGAGCACTCAAGCAGCAATGATATGTCCTCATGCTGCATCCCACCACGGGCAGACAGTTATGTACACTGCATAACTTCATTTCCATTATAAAACAGTAGATACGGCTTTTTCATTTTCCAGGCTTCGGACCCAGGAGGAGCAGGCCCAGGGACTTCCCAGGCAGTTCGTTACCTCTTCCACAGAGGAATGTGCTTTCACCAGGACAGCACTAAGAAAGTACAGCTATGACACCCACCCTTAATTTAGAAAAACAGTTTACTCCCCCAGGAAAAATTCAGTGTTTGTTGGAGATTAGCATTGCTGTGCTACTGAAACCCTCCTAGGAAGCAGAAGATCAGCAAAAGATGGCACTAGCTACTCATGGCATGGCTTTCTACCTCCCCTACCTTGAAAGGACAGAATGACTAAAGCCTTGGGTTTTGATGTTCATCATTCAAAATGAATGAGTTTAGTGAGATGCATTCAGTTTTCCCTCTGGAAAACAAAACCAGGAGATAATGATAGAATTAACTCAACTTTATTTATTGACCAGTAAGGAAACTGATTACAAAGGCTCTTCTAATGCTTTCCTTCATAAATGTTCTGAAAAAAAGTATTTACTGTAAATGAATCATCTGTTCCTACAGCTTATCCCGCAGCACACCATTTCTAGTGTCAATTCCAAACTTTTTGAATATTGTTAATAAATATTTATTCTAGTAGAAATATTTTGTTCAGTCATACTCATTTAGTCACTTACTGTTTTTATTCTATTAAGTGCAGGCTGTGGCAATTTTATATCAGCCCATATGTTCGTACATTTTTTCCTTCTGTTTCATTCTCCCCTTTATAGGGCTGTATGCTCTTTGAACTGAATCTCCTTATGCCTTTCTGCAACAATTACCATGACTGAAAATTCTGATTTTGGCCTTTGAAAAACTTAAAAAATAACTAAAGAATATTTACAAAAAGCAAAG
This sequence comes from Aptenodytes forsteri, assembly GCF_000699145.1. Classification (NCBI taxonomy): domain Eukaryota; kingdom Metazoa; phylum Chordata; class Aves; order Sphenisciformes; family Spheniscidae; genus Aptenodytes; species Aptenodytes forsteri. The sequence goes on from NW_008794578.1 coordinate 454,418, forward strand.
AAGGAAATAAGATCAGTCTTGCAACATACTTTATAATATGTTAATTGGTGGCAACTGAAGATTAGTCTGCCCCACTTATTTTCTGCACCAATTCCCGCTTGTGTAGTAAAATTGTTCTCCCCTTAGAGAAAATAGAATTGTGCTCTATGGCCCCAGTCTTGCAGACAGCTATCTCTTCCACTAACAGTTCCATTAGCTTCATTGAAACTACCTGAGTGAACTGATGTAGTTGGGTATGCAAGTCACTGGGAAATGGAAACTTTTGTTGTTATGCAGTTTCTGGATGATATTCTGTCTAGGTTTTTCTTCTCTCCAAACCATCAGCGATTATTGGATCATGCAGCTACTTATACAAAATGGTTTGCATTGCTCATTCTCCGGTATGTCTAATTTGATGTTGATAATGCTCATAATTTATCATATTGTTAAATTTAGTTCTTTGCTGATAGCTGCAGCCATTCTAGAAATGCAAATTACTTAAAAGCTGAGCTTTATTTCAAAACAAATAGGAAATACTTTCTTGTCCTCATGGATACAGAGAAAAAAAGAAAAACATGAAGATAAGTATCAGAGGACAATTAAAAGGATTTTAAAGTTGTTGTTATCATTTAGTCTTGTGTTTTAAGCCAATCTTGTTATAGTCAAAAATTTGTCTCATGGTTTCTTGAAATTTGAAGGCTGATGAGGGACCTTTACAGGCTTGAGGAGTGGGCCTATGTGAACCTCATGAAGTTCAACAAGGCCAAGTGCAAAGTCCTGCACCTAGGTCGTGGCAGTCCCCTCAATACAGGCTGGGGGATGAAGGGATTGAGAGCAGCCCTGCCGAGAAGGACTTGGGGGTACTGGTGGATGAAAAATTGGACAAGAGCCAGCAATGTGTGCTTGCAGCCCAGAAAACCAGTCGTATCCTAGGCTGCATCAAAAGAAGCGTGGCCAGCCAGTCAAGGGAGTTGATTCTTCCCCTCTACTCCGCTCTGGTGAGACCCCACCTGGAGTACTGCTTCCAGCTGGGGCGTCGCTGGTACAAGAAAGACATGGACCTGTTGGAGCGGATCCAGAAGAGGGCCACAAAAATGGTCAGAGGGCTGGAACACCTCTCCTGTGAAGAAAGGTTGAGAGAGTTGGGGTTGTTCAGCCTGGAGAAGAGAAGGCTCTAGGGAGACCTTACTGTGATCTTTCAATACATAAAGGAGGATTAGAAGAAAGACTGAGAGAGACTTTTTACCAAGGACAAGGGGCAATGGTTTTAAACTGAAGGAGGGTATATTTAGAATGAACATAAGGAAAAAATCTTTTCTGACAAGGGTGGTAAGGTACTGGAATGGATTTCCCAGAGAAGTTGTAGATGACCCATTATTCAAAGTGTTCAAGGTCAGGTTGGCTAGGGCTTTGAGCAACCTCATCTAATGAAAGATGTCCCTGCCCATGGCAGGTTGGACTAGGTGATCTCTGAAGATCCCTTCCAACCCAAACCATTCTATGAGTCTATCATATTGCACTGAAATTATTGTATATCATTTATTATTTTCATTAAGTATTGCTCAGAGCTTCCAGAAAGCTTGCTAAGAAGCACCACAAATAGTTGTAACAAAATACTTCAAAATCAATTTTTTAAACTATGTTTTGAAAAAGAAAAAAACTATTTAATTATTTAATGTTCTCAAACATATTTAAATTTCTGCATAAGATAACCATTTTCCTTATTCTTCCATCTACGCTGGTTCCATCCTCTATACTGACAGAGCATATGACCTCCTTTGAGTGTCTTCCTGAATGCATCCTGTATCCTCCATGCAGAGATCAGCAGCACACTGCTGTAGAAAGCTGCGGCCAGGAGCACCTAGTAGGATCAGGGAACAACCCATTGCACCTGGAGAGGAAGGATGGTGTCATAGTTTCAACTGATTCCTGAAAGCGCTATTGGATCTAGGTATGTAGAAACTGCAGTTCTTTTGGATCAAGGTAGGACATACTCATCTGACCAAACGCAGACATTTCTGTGTATGAACTAGTCACACAAGGTTCTCATTATGGTTAATGGAGAGAATCAGCAGAAAAACTCAGGGGAAAATGCATCTTAAATCAGAACCAGAGATTAAAGCATTTTATCCAAACTACATTTTTTGTCTACTAATTGTGGATTGATTCTAACATGGCTAAGTCTGAAATATGAGCTTATAGTATAAACATCTACAGTTAGGTGAGAGAAATCCCATTCATAATGCCTCTGAAGAAGGAGGAATTTGAGATCTGGGAATGGTAAATTGACACCAAACTGTTCTTCCAATATCCGGTTTGGACCTGTGGTTATAAAATGGTTGTGTTCAAGAACTACTTCTGCTAACTTGGCCAAGCATTTTGGTCTTGTTCTGTTAACAATTAGGCTAAACAGGAATGAAACCTTTCTAATTCTGAAAAAGTGTTTCTACATATTGTACTGCTGAGAAAGCTGTTCAGCAGAAACCCTGTAAATTAGGAAAATATCATAATTCTTTCTGGTTGTATAGAGAACACTGAAAACAGTAACTAAAAAAGAAAAAAAAAAATCAATGGAATGCCATCATCCTGAGATTTACTCATGGAAGGCTTCATTAATTTCATTTATTCGTTGTATAAATTTGACTGTAAATAATAAAAATTTCAAAAGAAGTTGAAAAAATTAGGCATATGGGTATAAATGGGAACTTGGAGCCTAATCCCAGTGTCACCTTTGAAAGTCTCAACTATGCAAGCCAGTACTGTCAATTACTGCCAGTTGTTTTGAGAATACCATTTGGATAACATAATCATAATTTCATAAAATCCATCACTCTTCTACTTCATTGCCAGATCTCCAGTTTTCCAGTTTTCAAAAAAACTTTCTTATGCAATTCTTTATTATCAATATGAAACCTACAGATTAGTGGACTGTAAATATAAAATATAATCAGCAAACTGTAAATATGACATGAATATAAATATATTGAATTGAATGTCAAAAGAAATGGCCTGGTTTCTATAGTAGTTGTATCATTCCATTACACAGGAGATTTGCTAAAATACAAGAACACTCCTAACCTTCTGTTCTCTTCTTTTAAAAAGAAAGTAATACCAGAGTTTTCAATTATTTTAGTAAAGTGGTGTTGAATTATGATTAGGCCAAACAATGCAGGTCCAGCTTGCTTCAGAGGATGCAAAACTTAAATTTCATGTGTCTGAATGGGAGAAAAAAAAATTATATCCACAGCCTTATATTTCTTGTAGTTTCTGCTACTCTCCTGGATATGTTGGCTTGACTGATTTTCTTGAAAAGAGTCAACAATTTTTTTAGAATTATTTCCCACTGCACCTTTTGCCTCTTTTTGGATCACTATTTTTCAAGGTCTTTTAGAATTTCAACATTTTAAAAGATAATTAAAAGCAGTTCCTTTTAAACAACTAAAAAGTTCACACTCCTTTGCTCCCTTTCCTTCACTATAATAACAATGATAAAGATCAAAAGGAAATTTGTTATGTTTCTGTTGAACAGCTGCCTTGTTTCTGCAAAATAATATTGTATTACACCCTGAAAGCTTTTCTTATTCCAGATTAAAAATGCAAAAATATAACTTCTGCATAGTTGTGCTGTGTATTTTTCCATCTTCAGATAGATTGTTAGCAGTGAGCTAACTGACTGGGTGTCAATGAATTGGACAAGATCTTCCATAGGTGTTCATTTCCACAGCCATTTATAAAGTTCCCACATCAATCATATTCAATGGCATCTAATACTAGACAAGCAGCTCCAGGCTCTTAACAGACACGTTCTGTGTGCACAGTGCACTGAATCATGCCAAGAAGTCTCTGACAGCTCATTGCCACACACATTGGAGTTCCTGTTACTTTTCAGTGACTTGTAGCTAAACAAAGTTTTCAAGAACTTAGTCCACACAATGATTTTAAGAATTGGCATACCCTTTCTCCAAAAAGACGCTCTTCAGTCAGATCATAATGTAGCTCCACATCAGTGTCTAGGTGCAATGCACAGACAGATTCTGCTGATTTTGTACTAAATAAATGGTGGGGAGGTACTGAGAGAAAATCACAGAAATTCTTTGTAGAGTTGGGAAAAATTATCATTTAAGTTCAAATAAGGCCAAGAGAATCAAGTAGCATAAGAGCCATTTTGACCAACTGAACTGGGCCTCTCAGTAGTATCAGATTCTGTACACGGATATGCTCTTTCACATTATTGCTTTCATTCTGAAATATTCCTAATCACTACATTACTGGTCTGTAGGCACCTGCCTCTGAAATACATGGAGATGCATTTTACGGTCTAATAGTGTATATTAAGAAAGGAGGACAACTCTACATTTTTTATTGTACCTCTATTCTATTGGAAACCCATTGTGTTTTGGACTGTTTGAATTAAAATGGACAAATGGTGAGAAAATGTTCACTAGGGAATGATCTGCTGGGGTTGAGGGCTAGAGTTAATTTAAAATATCTTTTCTATATTGAGATTCTTTAATACTTGAGGATACTATAAGCTTGAAATAATAGTTCGTTCTTAATTTATCTTAAGCTACATAATACAGATAAGGCACTGAAAGTTAAAAGCACACCTTTTCATTTGTTTGCAGTGTGGACATACCCTCTGGGGCACGGTAAAATAGCCCAAAAGATGAAGTACTCCCTGTCTGCCAGAGGATGCTATAAACCCTTAAAGTAAGAGGTACTATTTTGAGAGGATGCATGAAAAACAAACAAGTGGAAAAGTCCTTGCAGACACTACAGCCTTTTTTTTTTTTTTTTATAATGAAAAAGCATTGATTTGTATTCCTTCTGGATTTGTTCTGTTTGAAAAATAAATTGGATCTTGAAACAAAGGCCTGAAACAGATTCTAAAATAACACTGTTTCTGTCCTGGGGTGCTGAAATAGCCCAACAGCATGCATATAGTCTTCTACACTATTTTGGTTATTAATAGAAAAAAATATTATTTCTTTCTCATTTACAAACTTTAACTTAGTCTGTGAAATATGCCACAATGAAGAGGCCTGTTCTCAAATAAAACCCTGCTTTTGAATGCGTGCCATTTGACCAAGATGCCTGTAAAGTGCTATTATAATGTCTAGGCAAGTTCTTTTTGTGACACTCAGTCCCGCGATATCTTCCAGCTTTCCTTCCCAAGCTTATTTGAGCTTGCTGTCAGATAATTTACACAGGCTTTTTGATAATATTCCCTGTTAGACTTTTGATTCTCTTGGTATAGACATACTTTCTCATAATCACTTTCTATTTGCAAATGAAAAATTCAAAAATCTTCAATTTTATCAATTATTTTCATTATAATATATATATTTTTTTTTACTTGAAAAATTTCCCTGGTTTTAGGGTATGGAGGGGGGTATTGCATGCATTTATTTTCCAAGTCTTAATTCAACATTTAGTGAACAAAGCTCAGATTCCAGGGAGTTCAAATCCCTATATGACTAACATCAGGTAGTATCACAGAGAGTCAAGTACTCTATATTCTTTTCTTCTCTTCAGCTTTTCTTATTGACACTTAGCGTCTTGGAATTATTGTGTTGTGCTTACATCTGACTCTAGTTTTCATAAAACTGGCAGATCGAATTTGTTGCTTTGTACAACTCGTGACGAACTACTTGACAAAGAGTATCAGCTTCTGTTGTTTTCTTGTATGATTGTCTGTGTGCTTCCTGAAATAATCCCAACTACATCACATGTTGGAACTTTAAGCTCCTTTTAAATTTCCTTAGAGAATTATAAAATAATGTTTTTTTCCCAAGGTTGGAGGGACAATTAGAATATTGACTTTGATGTCCTCTGTAATCGAGGCCATAGCCCATTTCTTGTAATATCATTCTTTATCACAGCATCTGTAACTAGACTTTGCTTAGAATATTTATCATTATTTAGTTTTACTATGGAGTTTTAAAAGAGTAACCATCTTTTAAGATAAGTAAAAAAGGCTGACAAATAGAAAAAAAGTAAAGGTTCCAAATAGAATTTCATCTCATTTGCTTGAAAAGAGTTATTCTGCAATATTTTTGAATTGTAAAGTTTCATTCTGGGTGCAAATTCATATTAGAACATGTATAATTTAGTCTTGCTTGCCTAACTGTCGACATTTTAACAGGATGGAATTTACTGAAACTGCTTGCTTATCACATTAATTTCTAATGCCATCACAGTATTTCTTTTGAAAAGGTTTAACACTTTGGAAAACCACTGACATTTGGTTTGTCTCAGTGAAGTAAGGTATTTCTGAGCTCATATCAAAATAAACTAAACTTACAGTTGCTTCATCTGTGATATTTTTTCTAGGGTTTAGGTATCATAACATGTATTTAGTTACTGATAGGATTATTCCTGCCAATGCACAAGTAACATTGTTGAGTCTAATGAACTCTTAATGAACTTTTGTTATCATCCACATACCAAAAGATGCTTCTTTTCTCATACATGCATGCCATCTCATATATTTTCTAAGAAATATCCCTGACAATTTTAAGAGGGTAACTTCTGTATTCTAATTCTGAAAAACTTCACTTGTGAATTTCTATTTGCTGTTCTCCTGTGACTTTGACATGTCAGGGGCATATTCTACTTATGAATAAATCAGTGAAAAAAACCCTCTAGCCTTTGAAGAACAACTTTCAGCTTGGTGAATGCAAGTGTTTTACAGAGCCAGTTGGTATCTGGCCAATAGCCTAAAACTTAAAATTTTTGTTATAACGATCCTGTTTTCTTTTTTCTTGGACTTAAAACACTGTCAGTGATCTGTGTGATCCTTAAGGAATTTATCTGCTTCACACCAGTGTAGAGGAGTATTTCATGCTTCTCAAATTCAGCTCAGCTCTCATGACTTGGCTATAAAGTTGTGGTGGGTTGACCCTAGCCAGCAACTAAGCCCCCACACAGCTGCCCACGCACCTCTCCACCAGCAGGATGGGGAAGGGAATCAGAAGAGCAAACCAGAAAAATCTTGTGGGTTGAGATAAAGACACTTTAATAGGGAAAGCAAAACCTACATGTGCAAGCAAAGCAAAATAAAGAATTCATTCACCAGTTGCCATCAGCAGGCAGAAGTTTAGCCATTTCCAGGAAAGCAGGGCTCCATCACGCGTAACGGCTACTTGGGAAGACAAGGCCATAACTCCAAACATCCCCTCCTTCCTCCTTCTTTCCCCAGCTTTTATTGCTGAGCATGACATCATATGGCATGGAATATCCCTTTGGTCAGTTGGGGTCAGCTGTCCCAGCTGTATCCCCTCCCAACTTCTTGTGCACCCCCAGCCTACTCACTTGGGGGACAGAGTGGGAAAAAGGAAGAAAAAAAAGATAACCTCAGTGGGTTTTCTTGGGGGGGGGGCAGTGTGAGAAGCAGAAAAGCCCTTGATACTGTGTAAGCATTGCTCAGCAATAGCCAAAACACTGGTGTGTTAACATCGTTTTGGTCACAGATCTGAACTACAGCACCATAAGGGCTTCTGTGAAGAAAATTAACTCCATCCCAGCCAGATCCAGGACAAAAGTCAAATTCCCTCTTGTTTTTTCTGGGCCTGGTTATTAAAAACTTTGATCCATATCATTCCATAAGAAAAGTAGAAGGTAGCGACAACTGACAGCTGAGACAGTTTTCGGGCAGTTATGGCTTTTAACTTCATCAGCCCAAGATGACCCTAGATGTCAGGTCTCACACTTCTCAGGCAAATGCTGTAAGTACCAGGCAAATGGTGGCCTCCTCATTCCCTTGCAGAGCACCTCAGAAGCAGATCAGCCCCTTCACGTTTTTGGACTTTGTTCTTGTTTTTCTCTCTCATTACATCAGGACTGCACATCAGAGATGTGCATTGTTCTGGCAAGCTGAAACATTTAGAAAACTGACTTGGTTTTATGTGGTTTTTAGACTGTGGATTCACAAATAGACCTGAGTGTTGCAAGACTGACCAGTACAAGGTTTTAGCACAGTTTCTCAGTGATTAGGGTGTTTGTCCAAGACCTGATTTCTGTGTTTTCCCCAGACTCTGCCTTTCCAGGCTCAGAAGCCTTGCCTTTTCAAGCCGTGAACTGTGCTGTGGTTGGTGGGAGGCTTATGTCCCTTCTCTTGAACAAATATGAAATTGCACAGCAGGAGAAATATGTTGCACATTGCAGGACATTGCACATCAGCCAAGGAAGAGAAAAAAGAACCATTACGCAGTGAAAATTAGCCTGTGTTGAAGTGAACAAATGATTATCAGGGCATATTTCAAACTACAGCAACTAGATTATGTAAAAATTATATTCATGAGCTCTTCTTTTAGCATTTTCAACTTTGCTCCCCCCCCGTGTAAAAAAAAAAAGAAGAGAAAGAAAAGGAAAAAACAATGTAACCCTCAAACTTGTTGATACCACTGTAAAATTGAGCCATGAGCCAGGAAGCTCTTGAATTAGTAAGTTTGATTTTCATCAAAATCAGATTAATTTTGCTAGGAAGAGCGACCTCAGATGCTAGAATTAGGAGAGGATATTTTTTCTGTAAGTGCATATTTTTCTTTAAATAATTAGTCCTGAAATATGTTTTTCAGTTAGACTTCCTAGAGTTCCACTGTTTTCAGTGGTGATTTCAGTGGATTTTTCACAGACTTAAGGATATTGTCAGATCGATCAGTTACTCTACAGGTCTAAAAGCACTTTCTCATATTGACATTTTTAATGTATTTTATCATTAAGTAGAAAGGCAGGAAAAGGCTGCAAGAGAGAAGCCATCCTGTTCTGGAGCTTCATTAGCACCAATAAATCCTGTTGCATGTAAATGATCTGAAAAACTCAGAGCAATTAGCTTTTCCTTTTAACTTGGGTGTTTTAGTGCAGATTGGTAGCTAATCAAGCTGGGAAATTGAAATAGAGTGTGTAAAAAAATTGTTTATGAGTAATATTGTAAACAAGAATTGCAGATAGTTCTGTACCTGCTTTAGTGGTATAATAAAATAAGCAGTGAAATCAGCATTGCATCCGTTTAGGTGTAATTGTACAAATTGCTAGCTAATCAGAGTGAGAAAATTGAGCCAGGGCTTGGGAGAACAATGCTGTGTGCTATTAACTTGGTGTTTAACTATGTATTTAAAACATTTGGAGATGAAGAATTTTTTAAAAATAAACATAGATTTATTTTGTTATAAGAAGTGTGCCTGATTCTGAGTTTGTTTCATTAGTGTAATCCAGAGGAAATTCCACTGATATTTGTGAAGTTAATTCAAACACAAACTGATGTAAGCAATATGAGAATCAGCGCCATTTACTTTATTGTTTTCTGCTGTGTTAAGCCATAGGCATTTCATTAAAAATGCAAAACTGGTCAAATGCATAAAATTCCCACAAATAAACAGCTCAGTTTATCAGGCCAGCTGCAGTCAGCAGTTTAATGGATTTTGACATGCTCAACACAGCAGGGACTTAACTGGAGCCATGTAAGCCTGGCTCAAAGGCTTGTGAACTTTTCAAGAAGTTCAGAAAAGCTTGAAAATTCATGAGATAGGGAAGGATTGACTTGATACTTCTTTCCTGTAAATTCTGTTTTATTTAAAGTTTTACATGCTCTAGTGCTGTGCATTAATGTGTGAACTATCCAGCCTTGTGGATGCAACCTGATGGTTTTTATTTTTAAGAGGTATGACACAAAGTAAAGCTCACCCATATTGATCTGATAAAAACATTTAAATACTGCTGTCATTTACCTGTCCCACAGTGGTACTTTTTAAAGGCTCTACTGCTCTACTAAAAACATCTCTGCATGTTATATCTATTATATTCACAGAAATAACATAACAAACGTAAAAAGAAAAATAATCATCCTGTAATCATGTATTCATAGTGCCGAAAGGAACTTAAGCAGGTGACCTAATCCTTTTAATACCCCAGACAGCAGCAACTTTCCCTCAGTTATTTCTAACAGATGTTAGTTCAGCTCACAAGAAAAAAAAAGTGATGAGATGCTACAGTCTCACAAGCAATCTTCACTAACATTACCATGACACAGTTTTTTCCTAAATGTAAATTTATACTTTTTTGAAACTTAAACCCATTATTATTTATTCTATCCGCTGTGGTCATAAATAGAGTATTCCTTTCTTTCCAACAGCAGCCTTTTATATTTTTGAAGGCTATCTCAATGCACCCCAGTTTTCCTCAGGCTAAACAATTCCAATTTTTTCAATGTTTTCTCATAGGTCATGTTTTCTGGACCTCTGATCATTCTCATTGCTCTCCCCTATATTGTCTGGACCCAGTGTTTCAGCCCTGAGGCCTACCAATAACAAGTAGAGGGAAAAAATTACTACATGTATCTTACAGGCAATGCCTCTCTTTATATATCTCATGATAATCTCTGGGGTTTTTTTTGTGGTGGTTTGTTTTGGTTGGGGTTTTTTTTTGGCAGCATTTTGAATCATATTCTGATCATGATCTTCTACAACCCCTGCATCCTTCTATACAGAACTGTTACCTAACCAGATGCTTTTGAAACAAGTTTATGCAGATGATTAATCACTTGGCACTTGCTTGTGTTGAATTTCATCCAATTGTTTCTTCAAATTCTCAAAATGATTTTAAATTTTCTTTCAATCCAGCAGCATATAGGCTATCCCTGTTGGCTTAAACTTTTTGGAACAGTTCATAAGAACATCCTGTACTTAGTCAACAAGGTCACTGATGAAAATATTGAATGATGCCTCACTCAAGACAAGAGAAATTAAACTTGACAGAGAAAAAGATAACTATTTTTAAGCACATAGATTTCATTAGTAATAAGGTGGATACACACACATGTAAATGTAAAAGTCTATGGGGCCAGATGGGATCCACCCAAGGGTACTGAGGGAGCTGTCAGAAGTGCTCACCAAGCCACTTTCCATTATTTATGGAATATCAGCAGTCCTGGCTAAACGGGGAGGTCCCAGTTGGCTGGAAGTTAGCAAATGCAACGCCCATCTACAAGAAGGGCCAGAAGGAGGATCCGGGGAACTACAAGCCTGTCAGTCTGACCTCAGTGCGGGGGAAGGCTATGGAGTAGATCATCTTGAGTGCCACCACATGGCACGTACAGGACAACCAGGGGATCAGGCCCAGTCAGCATGGGTTTATGAAAGGCAGGTCCTGCTTGACTAACCTGATCTCCTTCTATGAC
>NW_008794578.1:466240-470581 GCF_000699145.1 Aptenodytes forsteri
GAGAACAAGTCTTATGAGGAGCAGCTGAGGGAACTGGGGTTGTTTAGCCTGGAGAAAAGGAGGCTGAGGGGAGACCTCATCGCTCTCTACAACTACCTGCAAGGAGGTTGTAGCGAGGTGGGTGTCGGTCTCTCCTCCCAAGTAACAAGCGATAGGACGAGAGGAAATGGCCTCAAGTTGTGCCAGGGGAGGTTGAGATTGGATATTAGGAAAAATTTCTTCACCAAAAGGTTTATCAGTCATTGTAACAGGCTGCCCAGGGAAGTGGTTGAGTCACCATCCCTGGAGTTATTTAAAAGACATGTAGATGTGGTGCTTAGAGACATGGTTTAGTGGTGGACTTGGCAGTGTTAGCTTAACAGTTGGACTTGATGATCTTAAAGGTCTTTTTCAACCTAAACGATTCTATGATTCTATGAAATAAATATGTAGAAATATGTATGTGTATTTAATTACGTTCTCTTCAGGTTTTATGTTATGAAAATTTTAATATTCAATACAAGGATAATTAAGAAAAAACACAAATAAAAGTTGAGTTGAGCCCAAGTCTCTTTGCTGTCTATTGGGATAATTAATTAAGATTTAATATATCTGACCCTAGGTTACTCATTTATTTGTGTTGATATCTCTTCACCATCTCCCCTCCCATTTTGTTACTGTCTTAGCCTAAATTACTTCAGCACCCATTTCAATCTAAGAAACCTGCAGGAAGAAATGCAGTAACAAGAATTGTGTAATATTGTGACATCTACAGTGTTGTAATGGCCAAAAAGTTGTTAATAAGAAATAGATAATGATTGACGATGGAAAAATAGAGCAGAAATTGTACAGCCTTGGGGTAAGTCAGAGAGAACAAACGAGAAAAGGAAGGAAGAGAAGGCAGCAGTCAGTAACCAGACACCATCACCAATTCTTAAGAAGGCAGCTGTCAGTAACCAGACACCATCACCAATTCTTCAATTATGTTGTGGGCACCATCAGAAAGCCGGACTATAGAGACATATATGTGATCAGCTTTGCTTTGTAGTAGCCCATCTGTATAATGCCAGTCTATCACTTTTTCACAAGAAGTCTCTCTTTAAATCAGAACTGAGCCCCTACAAAATTTTCCTTGAATATTCAGTAGCACTGCTAACACTACAGTATACTGGAGCATCTACAGTTTTTTATTGCATTGTTTATTTGCTCTTGCTGTATGTAGGGAATGATATTTTTATTAAGAAATCAAAGGTTATATTGCACAACCTAAGAAGAAATTGGTTTGCACAAAAACAATAACGACATTTCTCTCTTGTAACTGAATGGCAAGTTAGTAGAAACAGTACCTGGTCAGTGGATTCCTCTGAATGACTTAAAACAAGAGAGAAATAAGAAATTGGGTTGCATGCTTAAAGATTGGAGTATATTATTCACTTCTGAAATACTTAGCATTATAAGTCTGTGATATTTTAAGCAGGTGACTGTAATTTACAGATCTCCCATAGGACTTGTTTTTTAGGACATTATTTTCCTGCCTTTAGTAGAGAAATTGTTTTTGTATGGTGACTAAAATAAAACTCAAACCAAATTAAACCAGGATATTTTGTGGGAATATGGGAATATGGGAACAACTGGTAAAGAGCAAGATACCGGGGTAAGGACATAAATAAAAATCTTTTAAGGAAAAAAAAAAATTAGAAACTGGTAAAGAGCAAGATACCGGGGTAAGGACATAAATAAAAATCTTTTAAGGAAAAAAAAAAAATTAGAAGCAGAATTTCTGTGGAATCAGATACTACAAGCAGAAGGGTTTTAAGGTGAAGATTACTCCCTTCAAACTATGACAGTTCAAAGTGATGAAAATCCAAATATTCATACCATGAATTAAAGCTGTAAAAAATGGGGCTATAAAACAGGAATCTGTTCTACAAGTAGAATGATTTAATGTAGAATCATCACAATGGTAACATACAAAAAATACATAAAGAAACAATCCCTGCAGGAGGACATACACTTCTTTGTTTGTATTATACAGAGAAAAAAGGGAAGTGATTCAAATGTAACATTTCATGGCCCACCACATACCTGTACTAATTGATTTTTGGAAATTTTTTTGAGCATCAGAAAGCAGCCCCAGAAAGCAAAACTTATTCCACTGTTCTTCTCTCAGCAGTTTCAGACAGAGCTGTTACTGCAGTATGAAAATAGAGAGTATAATCTGTAGCAAATATGGCTAAAAGTGGCCTTGAAAGGCCCTTCTATCCATTTGCTTCCTGATCCTATACTGACACTCAGAATACCCTATGAGACACATAAATTGCCAATAGGTTGAGGTAGTCTTAACTGGGTTAGAGCACCAGAGAATGCTCTAAGTAATCAGATAGAAAACTTTCACGGTATAGTCATGTTAGGAACCTCCCCCCCCCTTCCATTCTGAGCCTCCTTCTCTTCCAAAAACCCATAAAGATCATCTAATTTTTCTTCAAGCAGAAACATATGTAGAAATGTAAATCAGTTAAAATCACTGAACCTTGGTTTTACACAGGATCAGCTTACACTAGCAGAAGCTATTCCTGGCTTTTATATATAAGAAAAGGTGTAAACATGATCAAACTTTTTATTATTTGAACTTACCTTTGGCCAGCAAGTTTCAACTCTATTTGGTATCATTAAAAAAGAAAAAGAAAAGATTAAGGAAAAATTTGGAGGCTAAGGCCAGATGAGTAGAACGAACATTTAATTAACATCTCAGAATGAGAGATCATCTGGTTGAAATGAGAGAAATGGTTCTGAATTTTTTTTTAATAAGGTCTACAAAAGTCAGAAGAAATACAACAACTGCAAATGAAAAAGAAGTGAACATGGAAGAACTGTTCAGTGCCCATCAGTAATAAATGACATTTGTTTTACTAGTATATTAGAGATTATGTTCCTTAACAATGACAGGGTTAGGTGTAGCTCTCTGGAAGGAGGGAGATATTGTTTCTTTGCTTCTGTTTGTCTGTACCCAGGGAAGGAAAGCTCCAGGAGGCTGTAAAGTGTAGTAGAAGTCATGAAGGAGATCTATCCCAGGGTTAGGAGCCTGGAGCTGAAGCAGGTACAATACCATTTTGAGGAGCAGGGAGTAGACAGTCAGAGGTCAAAAATTCTAGGAAAGATTCCTGAAGGATCAGAAATTATTTTGAAGCATTTGCTGACTTGACATGCTGCCATACCATCTCAAGAAAGCAAACTTAAACAGCAATGGCATTGCGAAAACCTGGAGGGGTATGGAGCACTCAAGTATGAGAGTTGTGTTTCAAAAAACCTAAAGAGCATAGCTTACATAGAAATGTATTATGATGATGAAGAGACCCCCAAATACAGTGTCCAAATTTTATAGACAAATAGTTGAATAGATTGGAGGTCCTGAACAATGAATTTAGAGACATTATTTGTAGGTTCCTTTCTCTCAAGTGTCAAATTAATGCAGCATTTAAAACTTGGAGAGTTAGGAAAGGGCACTATTTATTTACTGTCCTCTCATTTGGATTACAAGGCACTCCAATAGTGTTCCATTGATTAATGGATATTCTTTGAAGAGATATGAAGGGTATACAGCTGCATATTTTAGTGATTTGCCTGTATCTAACACCACTTGAAAGAAGCATCTAGAACATCTGGAGGAAGTGCTCCAAGAGATCAGAGACTGTATTAAATTTAGGCTGATCTACAGAGGAACAAAAATAAATTAAACCTGTATTTTATGCTAAAAGAAGGGATGCTAATGTTTACAAGTCCAAACTATGCTAGACAGTCCACTGCAAGAAGCCATTAGTAAATAGGAATGTGTGGAAAAATTATTCTTAACTTTTCTACATTTAATGTGTTTATCAGTCAAACTGAAGGTGATCTGGAGAAATGAATAAGCTAGACCTGCCAGGCAATGAAGATAACCATCTGTGAATACAGGGCTTCAGAGCCCAGATTTGTTGGCTGTGTGCATAGCCCAACTCAAATATTTCAAGAATCAGCACGGGAACAGTTTTTCTAAAAGGAAAGAAGCAACAGACATAAATGCAAAATTGTTTCTACAGGGACAAGCTACAGTAGAAAAAGCACTTATGGATGTAGAATCATAGAATCATAGAGTAGTTTGGGTTGGAAGGGACCTCTAAAGGTCATCTAGTCCAACACCCCTGCCGTGGGCAGGGACATCTTCAAGTAGGTCAGGTTGCTCAGGGCCCCGTCCAACCTGACCTTGAAGGTTTCCAGGGATGGGACATCCACCACCTCTCTGGGCAACCTGTTCCAGTGTTCCACCACCCTCAGTGTAAAAAATTTCTTCCTTATATCTAGTCTAAATCTACCCCCCTTTAGTTT
>NW_008794578.1:471159-502583 GCF_000699145.1 Aptenodytes forsteri
ACCTTGCACTTGGCCTTGTTGAACCTCATGAGGTTCACACAGGCCCACTTCTCGAGCTTGTCCAGGTCCCTCTGGATGGCATCCCATCCCTCTGGTGTGTCAACCGCACCACTCAGCTTGGTGTTGTCTGCAAACTTACTGAGGGTGCACTCAATCCCACTGTCGATGCCATTGATGAAGATATTAAACAGTACCGGTTCCAATACGGACCCCTGTGGGACACCACTCATCACCAATCTCCATCTGGACATTGAGTTGTTGACCACTACCCTCTGGGTGCGACCATCTAACCAATTCCTCATCCACCGGACAGTCCACCCATCAAATCCATACCTCTCCAATTTAGAGAGAAGGATGTTGTGGGGGACCGTGTCAAAGGCCTTACAGAGGTCCAGACAGATGACATCTGTAGCTCATGTAAAAGGCTAATGGAATGTTCTAGGTCAGATTTGTATGTAGACCATTTGGCTTTGTTTGAAGATTGCAGAGTATAAGAGATTAATTTTCTGGGACAACTGGGCACCATGGCATTCAGCATTTAAGATAATCCAGAAAACAAAAGTAAGGATAGAGTCCCATGGTTAGCCTAAAGGAGAAGAACAAATTAACTAGTAATGCATTGCTGTATAGGTTGGAGAGGAACAGATGTCCTAAACAGCTGCTTTTGATTATAATGTTGAAGTGAACCCAATGCATTCCTGGAGAGTGAGATGCTGCACTGGAGACAGGTAGGATTCCTAATGGAGACACACAAAAAACATGCTTCAAAGAAGGCAAGAAGAAAGAGGATATTTGACAGATGCAGAAGTGCGGCCTGCTTCTTAACAGGCTTGGATTTTGCTGGATATGCAAAAGATTTTGTGAGTCTAAAAGAGACTAGTAGTGAACTAGAACCAATCTACTCCTTTCTAAAGAGCTTTTATTAGTCTCTTCTGGCTTCCTGTCTCTGCTTCTTTTACAACCAGCAATGGCTAGATCATCCCAGGCCACTTGACATGCCAGGCAGCTTGTGACCTAAGTCTGAGGCTCTAGATATTCTCCTTTCTGCCTAAACTCTTAACTACTTGCTAGCAATCAACCTCAGTCTCCCTTAACAATGACAAAGTGCAAGAGCAATGGAATATGACCAACCAATGAAAAAAAGTCACCTTCCCATTTAGTGCCCATTAGCACTTGGTCTTGCCCCAGCTATTGTAAAGGATAATTGAATTGTTTAATTTGTAGCTGGATTGTTTTAGCAGATTTTTCCTCTCTACTCTCATTATTGAGTGATACTTAACTCACATAAGAGTAATTTAAACTGAAAATCTCCCTTTGCTTTGCATAAAACTGAGCCCAGTTGCTTTATAATGAGTAAATAACCAATGTAGTGCTTTAAACAATGTTGTTTTACACCTGAAAACTGCTATGTAAACTACATAAACACCTCTATGCTCTGTTACATATGTCACTTTCATTTTCTGTAGTAAGTGTTTAATTAGACTGGCATCTGAGAAGCTAACTGAAATCCATTTACTTTCATCTGGCATGAACTAAACATTGACACTAGATCTCTGTGAATACTAAAAAGACTGCCTGATTAAGATAAGCCATAACAAAACCAGAACAAAAGGATTCTGATACAATCCTGATTACAAAGGAAATAGGTTTAATGCCAGTGAAATAAATGAGTGGAAGTATTACCTTTGTTGAGCGTTATCATTCTGCCTTTTAAACTTCTAACATCTCTCCTGCCCTGCCACTCTAAATCAAGATAATTTTTATATAAATGAGATTAAACAAATTCAGAATAATTGTTTTCCAAGGTGTGTTATTTAATGGAGAGTGCAGGTAAAATACGGAATTAGATATCCCTATTAACACTCATTAGGAGGCAATAATGATGGACTATGCATTGATCAGCAAAGGAAAACATACAATACACCATTCTTTGATTAATGGGAAGACTGCTTGTAGCATGTTCCTTCTGCAGCTGTTCTTGCCTTTACTGGGATCATGTATCCTGTTTAATGATATAACTCATAAAATGAGTACCCCCTACTTCTATATTTAGCATGGTAATGTTAACCCACCAGCACAGCCAAGCAAAATGATGAAATAATGTGGCTGAGTTCCCGGTATAGCGGATGGAGACAATTAGATACCTCTAAGAGATTAATTGTCCCTCTTGATATGTGAGCTCCTCAGGGGAGCCAAGACCACTAAGAGCAGGGTGTGACTGAACTTCAGAGAAACTGAACTCCAGAGCCTGAACCCTAGACTTAGAAACTGTAAGGAGACAACTTCTGTCTATTGGGAAGCCAGCATGGGTGAGGTCTTCTCCTGAGGACAAATCCTTAACTAGATGAACCCCTATGTCCTTTGTGTAAAACCAAGAAAAATTAAATATTATGTACAGTAATTCAGTGATGAGGCAATACACAGGTATAGGTGAGTAGGCAATAGAAGAGTCCGTGTGTAAAAATGCCCTCAAACTTGGGTATGAAAGCCAGGTCATGGTTTTCTGGGAAAGAAGAAATCAGATGAGGGAGAAAGAGAGTCTACAAGTAATCAAGAGGAAACAGTTCAATGGCCTGGGCTCCTCTACGTACTTTGTGCCTGGGTGATGTGATGCGGGAATTTAAATTAACCTGCATAGGGAATTTCTGTTGCCTTCAGGGTTACATAGCTGCAGTACTGTGGGGTTTCTAGTACTTTGTAATTAGGTAAATTTAAATGCCTATTTTTAGAACCCTAAATAGATGTTTTGGATTTTGTCCTAAGCAGCTGCAAACTGTTAAGCCATTCCACAGAGTTTTAAATATATGAGGCTGAGAAAATGCTTGGATACAACCAGTGAATACTTGAAATTTTAAGTGATATAACTGTCATGCAGTATATGTAGCTCAAAAAATAAGAATAACAGCTCATTAGTCTCTTCTTCAATAGCTATTGACAATTTCAGTCACAAAAGGGTATGTATAGTATGGACTTTGGTTATGGCACTGAAACATGGCAGAGGAGTCAGGAACGTACCTTGAAGCCAACTAATGGGTACAAAGATGACTGTGGTAGCTTCTCTGCCTAATAGGGAGTAACAGGAGAGGCAGAAGGCAGTTGTAGCTGCTTATTAAAAGTGTAGCAGAACCTAGGGGAAAGTGTTAGTTTTTGGACTGAGACTTGATTTTTGCAGGATTTTCTAGAGACATATGAAACTAGATTGGCTTTATTTCCAAAGCTGACCTAGTCAACACTGAGAATATGCCATCAATATGTGCAAGGGATCCCCTGCTGGTAAACACAGCCTGAGAAGCTGCTCCTTTTCCTAAGGGAGCTTATCTAGCTATAAATTTAACAAAACTGCCTGGCCTTATGTAGTATTTAGTCCCTGATGCTACAGTTATACTAGTTAATAAAACAGCTGTAGCTAAAGCAGAGGCATATTACACCTATAAATGTAGAAGCACACAAAGCAGACTTTAATAGTAGCTTGTTCTGAACCCAAACAGGAACACAGTAATATAGCATAACTGTGCAAACATTTTTTTACCCAATAGCCCAGTAAAAATAGTACTGTCATTGCTAGCAACGGCCCTTATGCTTATTGTGCCTCATGCAAAATGTGTGAAGTTCCAGTCCTGGCCTGTTAGGCTTGTTATCAACTTGTTATGAGAAATTGTGAGGTGAACTCAGCTTGGTGCCAGGTGTCTGTTGTTATGATGCACAGTTTAAGTATGGGTTAACAGCAAAGACCTTGAAAATATGAACACTGGTTGAGCACAGCATCCCCAGAGCTATTAAAAACACACCGATGGGCAGTTACTGCTCATTGAAAAAATGCAACCTAAAGGGCTGGGAAAAGACTTTTTTTGCTTTAGGAAAAGCAGCAGCAGATGAGCACGGAAAAAAACATAAGCAGCAGGATAAGGCACCTGCCACAGCTTGGAAAAGTAACATTCCCCCCAGGATAAGGCAGCATGTAACCTGGGGTGGAGGCATCTTACCTTCACTGTGAAGACTAAGATCATCCAGGACTGTAGCCATCAGTGCTAATTAGGTGGCATCAGGTCCTTGGTATTGCATTTTGGCAGCTAGTGTCGGCTGTGATTGTTAAGGACTGAGTACTTTGAATACATAGTGATAATGATAATGACTGATAATAAGAACTAGCCATTAGCAGGAAGGGTGTTATTAATGAGTGCTAGTCCAGGAAAACTTAAAACTGGCCTAAATTATCAGTCTTTTAAAAACTCCCATCTCTTTTTCTTTAATTGATACTTCTGTGTATGTTCAGCTGTTAAATGGTCCCTGGTACTGTTTTGTTGTATTAATTCCCACTTTTCCAGACAATGCCCATGCACAGTCTAGTGATGTCATGTGTGAAGGATTGTTCTCAAGAGCCAGCTTGGATCTACCTTCTCTGTGTGGGGAGACCACAGAGATCCCTGTGGGGAGAGGCAGAGCATTTGGCCTTAGGATCAGAAGGTACTTCCAGGCTGGAAAAACCATTTCACAGAAAAGAACTTCTCAGTTCAGACATAATCTAAGAGTTCCTCATTTTAACAAAGGGAATTTAATTGCTTGTTCCATGGTTTACATAGTTATTTATGTACCTGACTAGCACTGGGACTAAAATTGCTCAAAATTTTTGTTAGTGTGCAGTAGTACTGTTAGGTCAAAGAACTAACCTGAAGAAAAAGACCTGAAGTAAAAGAACTGCAGAGATGTGACCATGTCCCTGTAGAAATGTGTGCATGTACCAAGTTTGCTGGGACTACAGTATGAGCTAAAACTGCTTTCATGTCCACTGTCTCCTGCATGTCTATTTTTATGCAGAGTCCGTGTATAGCCTCTGTGGAGGTATATGAAGACTGGATTAGGGAACTTTAGGAATCTGCTACAACTGGAAGCTAAATGCTTCTAGGAGATGGAACGGAGAATTAATTCTGAACATCCTTATTTCTAGTTCTGCTAGAAAAGTAGTTATAACCTCATTTATAAACCAACTTAAAATACTGGTGGTATTTCAAGTCTATTTTGAGGTATTGCAATTATAGAAAACACTATAAAATTTAAGTTAAAAGTACAAAACTCAAGTTTATGTGTTATAATTGCTGCGTAGCTGGGTATCAGAGTGGTACCTCTTACATGTCCAGTTAACTTGGATCATTAATTCCTTGGAGAGTGAGAAACTCCCCCAGCCATACTTCTGCAGAGACAACACACTGAACATGAGACAAGGTGGTTGACCGAGATCCCACATCCTTCAAAACAAAGTATTTGAATAATTGTTGCAGAAATTTTCAAGGTGGTTTCAAGAAGGTTTTCAAGAATATTTCCCCCAGGCAGCTCCTGCTCTGTCTGTACTTTCATCTGCTCAAATATAGAATCATAGAATCATAGAATATCAGCGTAAAAAATTTCTTCCTTCGATCTAGTCTCAATCTACCCCCCTTTAGTTTAAAGCCATTCCCCCTTGTCCTGTCGCAACAGGCCCTGCTAAAAGTTTGTCCCCATCTTTTTTATAAGCCCCTTTTAAGTACTGATAGGCTTCTTGACCTGCCTGGTTTTGGTTTTGAAATGAGTGTTTTCTTTAATTTAGTCCTCCTTTGTCTTCTGTAATTCCATTTTATCCTGGCTGTCCTCTAACTCTAAAAGATCCGTCTCCTCAAGGTGTTTCCCACCCTCTTTACAGCGTTTCTATAGATCTGTTGCAAGGCTCTGGGATCTTTTTCCTTTCTAGGTTACCTTTGGTAACCTCAGCCATAAGCACAAACTCATCTATCATCTTTATGATAAAGTCACTCTGATGATTCTGTGAATCTCCTTCCTTCTCTTTCCTTCAGGTCTGTCTCTTTCTGTCTTACTGCCTGACATCTCATATGGGATGTCCTGCCATCAACTTAGAGTTTTCTGTTTTCCTTCCCAAAACCACCCAACTTGATCACTGTGAAGGTCACCTCATTACTGCCCCATCACACCACACCTTGAGAGTATTTTCCTTTTCTCAGATTTCTCCCCAGAATCCTATGTCTGCATATCATTCATAAGATTTTTGCTTCATTTATTCCAAAAACATATGTTTTCACACAAGCTCTTTTTATCTCTTATCCCGATGAACATTACATCCCGTTGCCCACCCTGAACCTGTGTGATCAATGTACATCCACTGAGATAATTGCTGCAAAGATCATGCTTCAAATCAGTTATCTGTTCCTACCATTCTGATAAATGCTGCTCTTCTCATACTTCCTTTCTTGCTTCTGACCACAGGATTTTGGTGCCTAAATATGTCTGTTGTCATTTGAGATTCTTTACAGTACTTGTGAGAGGCTCGTACTCTTTCCAGTCAGCACCTGGAGACAGACAGGATCTAAACTGGCATCTAAAATTATGCCTATGTTTCAGCAACTGAGTTCCACCCTTCCCATTTTACACAACTTTTATATGGGCCATTGATGTTGCTTCTTTTTCACAGTGCTTGCTAATACCCAGTTCCAGGTCACATCTGGGGCTGTCAGATGCAATCATGCAAATAAAATTACAGTCAGTGAGGTGGTTTCAACTCCTGTTCCTTTTCCTTTTTTCCTGAGGAAGAACAATTGTAGTAGGGAAAAGCAGATGATCATTGGTTCAACTTTTGCAACTAGCATGATTTAAAGGAGCCTCCTCAGGTTCTGCACTTTTCAGACCACAGCAGTCTGGGTATCAAAAACTGGTTCATGATGCTGTAAGTTGATCAAAGTACTGTTCACACTCCTCTTTAAAAGTATCACGTTCAAACTTGGAAAAGCTTGAATCCAGCCCTTTGCCTAATGTATGATTTTGTCTAGATGCCCGTCCCTGTCACATTCAGCAAACAAAATAGAACAGAAATTATGTTTGCCTGTCACAAAGACAGCAAAACAAGTAAAATAGGAGAAGGTTATGTTGGAGGAATTTTCTCTTCGTAATAGATGTATAATGAACAAATGTTCTTGTTTTGTGTGGAAAAACAATCAAGGGAAAAATTCCACTACTGTAGCCAGTAAAATAAAGAGATTTCTATCTTGATAACAATTTATCTCCCTCATCAACAAGCTGAGTTATACATGGGTCTATTATTTTAATCAGAAAAAAGCTGCATAAATTTGTTTTATTTTAAACATTGAAAATAAATGAGAGCCTCCCCCAGTTTTCACAGTATAGAGTATGAAAGCTACAGACCTTTCATTATATTTTCATCCAGCACACAGCAGTGTAAGTTGTTTTGACAGAAGAATATGAGGCTCAAATAGCTTTGGCAAGTGATTAAAATCCAAGGGGAGGTGGTGATCATCTGAAACACTATTTCTACTTAGTAGGTGGCAATGCTGTGTATTTACAGTAAAATAAAGAAAGGCCAAGAAACAACAACAAAGAGAGTGTTGGTGGGGAGAGAAAAAATGGAAAATCAGAAGAGTTGGTAGCCTTTGAATACACACTGATGCTCCTCAAGCAGCTGCCTGCATCGAATACCTGTCTTTGGGATTTTTTTTAGTAACATAACTTCAACAAATTCTCCAAATCCTGCGTAATTTCCACTGTGACTTTCAGATAACATATAGTCCATTCAATATACTTTAGCCTTTCCTGAATTCATTCTTCAGCCACAGGCACTCAAAAACCAACAGAGAATGGAGCCTGTCAAGTCCAACCTTCTCCCAGTTTGGCATTCCGGTTTCTCTTCTGAGCTGTGGTTGGCCTGAGATTTATCCCAGGGAAACTAACTTGCAGGAGTCAGCACCTTCACAGCCTTTTAAATTTTATTCACAGCTCCACCATAGGAGCTACTTTTTCAGCAAAAAAGGAGTCATTGACATAGAGGGCAACACCCCTTCCTTGTATCCCCTGCCTGTCCTTCCTAAAGAGCCTGTATATTCCTCCACATGTTGACTAAAATGCCAAGTGGAGAACCTGGCCCTTCTAGAGATTCCCTTGGGTGTTTCCTGCTGTAGAACTAACCAAATTGTACATAGATAAGACACTTGTAAATGGTCAATAGAGACTGTTGCAGCAGATGCAGAAATAGTCATGCAGGCCAGCCTTTTGTACACAGGGAAGACAGGAGAGCTTTTATGTGTAGTTAAGGTAGCCAATAGCTGGAGCGTTCATGTAGGACCACAGGCCAGCTGGAATTCATGAACTGAGCAGAACAGGAATTTGGGAAGACTTATGTGATCCAGCTGAAGACACCATTGCAAGGATGCAT
Source organism: Aptenodytes forsteri (assembly GCF_000699145.1). Classification (NCBI taxonomy): domain Eukaryota; kingdom Metazoa; phylum Chordata; class Aves; order Sphenisciformes; family Spheniscidae; genus Aptenodytes; species Aptenodytes forsteri. The sequence continues at coordinate 479,369 of NW_008794578.1, forward strand.
GCAACAGATTCCTGTTTCCATCTGGAGAGCAACTGACTGTCCTGTTTGAGAGTCTCATTCTCCATGTAAAAGTTGCCCAGTGCCAGATCACAAAAAGTATATTTTTTTTAACAAACATTCTGTCTGTGTGTGTGTCTGTGCAACACAGTCCAGATCATCTGAAGGCTGATTTCCACCTAAAATCTGCCACACAAATAACTAAATGTTTTCTAGCAAAAAATGAACCAAGCCTTCCAGCTGCAAAAGAGCAATTATGGCTGGCTGAGTCTTTTCAGCATCAAGGTCAGTTGGACTATAGCAGTTAGTTGTGTTATTCTGCAGGTATAGCCTGGGGAAAGCTGCAAAAGGCTAAAGTGTTCATTGCAGAGAGTTCTTTGTCCCTGTGGGTATTTTCACCTTAGTTGCCAGACAATTGACAATGCGATACACAGTTAGAGACCAATTATTTTTTAAAGGGAAAGAGTACTGTATCTGAAGGTTTGATTAGCTCACCTAGGTACATTATCTTGTTCTGACTGAAAACTACCTGTAACTGCCCTGTCTCCACAAGTCGGAGGTATTCCCCTGAGTAAACTTGGGCTCAAAATACTTTTAATCAATATATTGTCAATAAGTGTTTTGAGGTTTCTATTGTTATTAAAGATACTAAGTTCACCCAAAACAATTCAGACGTCCTCCATAATCTACAATACAAAATATTGTTGTTTTTTGCTCCACAATACAGGACATCCATCCAGTAAAACAGTGACATCCTGTACTATATGGTATAGTTAGGAGTATAGACAGTCCAGGGAGTATTCTCATATGCTCCAGTGACACGTTCAATATAGAGGTTAGTTCACATTGATGGGAAAAGTGTATTACTTTTGTCTAGTATCTGAGACAGTTGAAATATTTTTCTATAGTGTGTCTCTAATTAATGCCATAAAGTATAATGAAGACATGTCAGAAGAAGATACTTCTAAGGAGAATAGGATTGTCCAGTTGTACTTAAAATATTTCTTCATCTATGACGACAGGTCAACATTATACTTTATGGTTGTAATAAAAAATGCTGCATGTAATGATGCATTTCCAGAATTAATCAGCAAATACAAGAACTTTCCAATTACCCCAGGTATCTAAGGGATTCAGTGTTCCCTGACTCCGTCTTCTCAATCACAGTTATGACTCAGCTGATGGGATGAAGGACCTTGATAAATCAGGTCTCCATCGAGAAACTCACAGGAAACATGCATAGTTCTATCCAATTTCTTTGCTAACTGTAATGGATATAATCTTTTTTATGGCAGTCAAAACCTAAGTACTTTTTTTGAAGCAGCTTTATATGTAGATTTAGGTGCTTAAGTCCTCCCTAATTTCAGTAAGTTTACTACGAGTTTGCATTGATGGTAGGGGCAGATCTAAAGCTGGTTCTTATTAAGTGGGAGTCCATTGAAAAAACACTTTTCTTTTTATCAGAGGAAATCAAGCACATTTTTGAGGGCTGTACATGGTTTAGGTGCCCAGGTGCTGGCAGGGGGGCTACAGGGCGGCCTCTGTGAGGAGAGGCCGGGGCTGCCCCGTGCCGGACACAGCCGGCTCCAGCCGACCCACCGCAGGGCACGGCTGAGCCCAGCAGCGGAAGTGGTGGCGACGCTGGGAAAATGTATTTAAGAAAGGGTAAAAATGCTGCGCTGGAGTTGTGAGAGAGAGGAGTGAGAATATGTGAGAGAAGCAACTCTGCAGACACCAAGGCCAGAGATGAAGGAGGGGGAGGAGGTGTTCCAGGCACTGGAGCAGAGAGTCCCCCACAGCCCATGGAGAGATCACAGTGAGCAGATATCCACACTGCAGCCCATGGAGGACCCCATGCTGGAGCAGGTGGATATCTCCTGAAGGAACTGTGGCCTGTGGAGAGCCCACGCCAGAGCTGGGGAAAAGTGTGAGAGGGAAGGAGCGGCAGAGAGGGGCTGTTATGGAGTGACGACAACCCCTATTCCCCATCCCCCTGTGCTGCTCAGGGGTGGGGAGGAGGTATGAAGTGAGTGAAGCTGAAGGGAAGTGGGAAGTGGGAAGTGGAGTTAAGGTGTTTTAGTTTTTGTCTTTGTTTCTCATCAACCCATGAGCATAAGCAGCATAAGCACCCCTTTCTTCAAATAAGCAACAAAACCAGAATAATGCTAAAGCTAATGTAAAAGTTTGCAATAACTAAGTTATTTTATTATTTATTTTAAATTTGTTAATTTGCTTTCTACTAGAAAATGAATATTTCAATTCAAATTCATAGCCTTGTCCTTTGTTTGGCATGAGCTGCATTTATCACAACCATTTTAAAATCTCAAGAGGTCAGCTTCATATGGAGCAGGTAGCCATTTTGCAAATGCTAAAGGGCCTTTTACTCTCTTCTGGTAACTTGCTGCTTTTCAATTTTTGGAAGAAGCTTTGATATTCCTGTTTCGATTTGAATTTCATTTTATATCACCAAAAATGGCCAATAGAAAATTTACACCTGTTTTGGAATAAAAAACATCTCTGACTCTTTTCTAAAGAAATCTCCAATGGTCAGCCTTTGTGCATTTCACATTCTATGTAATATTTGGGATATTTTTAGTGCGTCAGGACCCCTTACCTCTCAGCTCTGTGTCACTCTCGAAGCCAGTCAGGGGTGTGGGTTCAACTGAAGCACTCAAGCTTTCTCTCCTGGATAAACCACAAAAGCTTTCCAGCCCCAAATGCAGACTGCACGCTCTGCCTGTGTTCTGATTCCACACAGGAAGAGATTTGAAAGCATCTGCAGAGTGTCACCGAGTAAAGCGCTGTTCTCTGTGCTACTATGGTATATGCAGAAAAAATCTATTAAAGCAAGAGGACTTAAAAACTCAATTTATGCTGGGGAAACAGAAAATGTTGCCTAATAATTGTATATGAATAAAGATACATAATAATCAGCATAAATCAAACAGGACACACCATGGCAAATAAATGTAATTTCTTTCTTTATTGTAAGCACTAGGATAATACAGAAAGAAAATTCAGTCCTTATATATTCATTATGACAGTTTTATATAGGTCTTAATAATGAGCTCAATGATTAAATATATCTAAGATAAATACAAGAACTAGACTTGGAACTGAGCTAGTAGATGCACCATTAATTCTCAGCTCTCAGACTGTGAGTTTTGTCAGACTTCACCAAAAAAAAAAAAAAAAAAGGGTTCAGAGAACGTCTGTGTGCCATTAGGAGAGCTAAAGAAATCATTCCAGTCTGCAACTAGGAGATTACATTCTTTTTCTTTAGTTAGTATCTTGCAAAAGGTATCACGTTCCAAATAAAATTAGAATTGGAGTATAGATACCAAACTGGAGTATAAATACTAAATATTTGGCAGAGCATTTAAGAGTTAAGGGGTTTAGGGTTGGCAAGACAAATGGAATGTATTAAGAACTGCTTTCTTTCATAGCAGAGATGAAATACATCCAGGTTCTCTGTGCAATGTGCACAAAAATAATAGTTGTATTGTGCAAAATGTGGAAGCATCAAGGAAATTATGTGAAACAGAAATCCCATAAACCCTTTGCTCTATTTTTTATTTTCAGAGATAAATTTGGGATTTTCTAGCATTTCAAGTCTGGTATTCACTTTCTTAGTTAAACTGCTACAAAAGTAAACAAGGCTGGCAATTATTTTCCTAAAGGAATGGTGGAATAGGTTTATTTTTGTAATGATGTCGATAAGCTATAAAGACACATTTCAGGCAATTGTATAGAATTATTTCAAGTTTTAAAACCACTATATGTATAATGAAATTTGTTAGCAGAGGAGCTTGTCCAGTCATTTCATACACCTTGTGCATCATTCAGGTGCCTAAATGTGGACATACAATGCCATTTTAGGTACCCTAGGGCAGCTCAAGTCGCCGCCACTCTAGAAAGGTATGGGTCATTCTCAGGTCCCATATTGTATCTGTCAGCCCCATATGGATACTTTGGATACTTAGGGCCTCCCTTATAGCTCTAGGCACCTGTGTTTTACAAATAAATCCTATCCCATCTGCATGAGTCATTGTTGTCCTGTAGCTTGTATATTTGGTACAATGGAGTTCCGGGCACTTTGGCATTCTCAGTACAGCTGTGGGGCTGTAACAGTCACACAGTATAGCTGTCTCAGATAAAATGAACTTTCTGCATAGTAGTTTTTGAATAACTATTTTCATACTTTCCATTAAATTCATCAGCATTATGTGATGTACAATGATAAATCAGTGAGAACATGTTTGCTCTACTTGGTTTACGTGCTCATTCAATAGCAGCATCAGAAATTACTTAGCTGTGTATTCCTGAACAATATTTTGGGATTATATAGCAAAAAACTTATATAAATGGTGTGATTTCTATTCAGATCTAGAAAATCACGAGAGTACAAGAAATTCAGAAGAGACGATCAGGTCAAACTGACAATTCTGAAGTTTTCCTCTTTTTACCTGATCCAGTTAGTGCAACCTTGCTACAGGTGGCATTAAGTACAGCATAAACCCATACTGAATTATGTTGTTGTTTGCTCTGATAGTATTTAGTGTCTGGATGGTTGGTGGAAATCCAGAATTCTGTTTATCTAAACAATTTAATGATGAAAAGTATGTCAGAAGGGATTTAAAGTGTTTTAATTTAGTGGAGACAAGAGAGATGGGCATGACAATTGATCACTCATCAGTGAAAGACCCAATGATGCTGCCCCGAAACATGTGCTAGCATGTGCTCTCTGATTTCTGATGGAAATGCACAATGTGCCAAACTGAAGAAGTGATATCCTGCTGGCTGCAGTTAACCATTCTCCATAAAGAACGAATTAGGAAAAATTTTTCCGCAGTTATTTTGGCATTTTACAGCAATAGATAAGACTTCACCTTGTCTGTATCATCACATATGAGTTTGTATAATCAGGCATCTAGCTCTTATTTTTTACAAAGAAGTATAAATTGCATTTTGAAATTGTTACCTAGGTACCTGCATAAAAATCACTTTTCATGGCTCTTCATATGGTTCGCATGTAAGTTCAGACATACCTATTGCACTGTGAATAGAGAAATTTTACCAAAATTACTAATAAAGATCTAGTAAAGTTGGAAAATAGTCCAGGTCATGTTATAATTCTCAAATTGGTTAGATATACCAGATGGGATTCCACTATACGTTTATGAGAAAAAAGTACCTATTTTTGTTTCAGTTGCTGATACAGCATCTGGAATCTTCTGTTGTATCCCTATATGATCTCATTGTGACACTTTGGAAACAATGCAGTATATTTAAGGGCTTTGTACAATTACATTGCAATGCAATAATCATTTATATCTTTATTTTAGAGATCATTCTTGTATTATTAACAAGACCAAAAAAATCTGTAAAAACCGGAAATTTAATCTGAATATACCTCTTTCTGAAGGGTAATTAGAGAAGAATTCAACCCACAAAGTGAGAGTCAGAGGCAATTTTTCAGCTAATTAATTCATGCAGAGGTTACTTGAAATTCGAGGTTCCAAATTACAGAGATGGAAAATAATTTGGTGTTACAGAATGGGAGACGAAAAAAATTGCCTTGGTTTAGGTTTAGATCTGTGTCCTGGTGTGGAATAATCAGATCTACTTATCTATTCCCTTCTCAACACGTCTGAGGAAGACCACAGAAAAGCACAAGTTTAAAATCCAAGACAACGAGAAAATTACATGTAAACATGCAAATTTTATGACAGCTAACTATACAAAACATTGCTTACATATTGTGCAGTACACATTTGCAGTATTACAGTATACTGTTGTATGACCTATCCAGTATTTTGATGACGAAACTCTTTAATCATTCACTTATGGCATTAACTTCTATAAGGGGACGTTCTCTTGACAGTAGTGAGTGCAGTCTTTTAACATAATTCCGCACATAGGCCATAAAAGAGCAGTGCTCTACATAAAGTGGTGCAGAGCAAATCAGGACTTTGTTGAAAGATGTTGGACAGCAAAAATATCAGGCTAAGATTTCAGATTCATTAAAAGTAAATGCACAACTTGGACTGAATGTTCTGAATGTATAGTAGGTCTGTACATTCATAATGTACACACTTTCATAAAAAGACTTTCAAGGTCTGGTGAATACTTTTGCAGCAACAGAATTTCTTTATGCCACTGTTGATATAAAACTCTCTTAGAGTAAGAAATTTGGTCAAGGAAGGATCAGAGAATGGCTGCCCTTTGATAAGTTTGTGCTCCTATACTATTCCTATGATTTTACTACTGCTGCAGTACGAGAAAGACCATGAGGTTGTTTTGCACTGCTCTGAAGCCTGTGATGTACATTTGCATGTGTATGTTATGTCTGTCCAGACGGGTGATGGATGATTATTGATGCTTCCCAGAGAATTGCTCCAGCATCCCTTACACAAGACTCCTATATATCTGTTCTGGCCAGTACAATTGTTATTTTGAGTTTAATAGATAGATTACTGGTAATCTAAAGGTAGATAAGTATTATTTAAACTGATAAAAGATCAACATTTTATTATTTTGTATAGTTTACTGAAATACTTACGAAAGCCTTTGCACCATGAAATAGAAAGGTACAATTTCAGGTTTTTTTTTTTTGCTTTTGAAAAGCATAATTGCACACAGAACCTCTACAGTCTGTCACCAAAGTTTATTAAACAGGGATAAAAGGTATTGCATACATTAGGGAGTAGGAACCCAAATGCTGACTTGAGAAGGAATCTGAAAGGAATTAGTAAGAGAAGTATGCAATCCCTGGAAAAGATGATAGTAATTCTGCCTTATCAGTAAGCTAGCACAGGTAAGGGAGAACCAGCTAAACTTCAGAGGTGCCAGGTTCTGTCAAGTTCTATAGCTAGTTATCAACTTCTTGAGCCGTTCCCAGTATTGCCCATTTTGATATCCGGCTGCATTTACATGTTCCATTTCCAAAGGTGATGTTCCACAGTAAAATTTAGATATAGAAATATACTAAACATTGATGCTTCAATTAAAGGTGATCCTATCTTAATGAAAACCCCTTTTACAAGTATAAATTCCCCAGAGTGTTTTCACAAGATATATTATATAGTTTTGGTCGTTTTCCCACATTTTAATAGGTTTTGCTTAGAGCTGTGTAATAATTCTGGCCAGAAAAAATTATCCAGTGCATAATGTCTAAATGTTTTCACTATTGCTACTGTCCTCTTTGCCGTGTTAGAGGGAAGGAAAAAAAAAAAAGAAAAAAAAGCTTCCAGATTCATTTGCAGATGCACCGATCCTATTGATTCTATATCTCTTAATAAACAGGATGTTCATGAAGACAGTCTCTTTATATTCATTTATAATCTGTAGCAGCACTGGGTTTTTTTTTGAGTCCTCTCCTCATATTACCTATGAGGTTTATGGGTCTAGAAAGGATCAGAATAGCTTTAAAAGGACCATACGTGGACTGCAAAGCCTTTCTAGGAGCCCATAGGGGTCTCTGTGGGACAATCCATATGGCTGAGAGTTCTGTGGTGCAGCAGGCATAAAAGAGCATTTCTGCCTTTGAAACACAGAGCCATTGAGATGAAATGAGAGAGATGGAAATACTGCTGGAAAAAACAGTGGGAAATAATGTGGCTAGAGGCAGAATTAACTATAACTGTACACTTTACTGTCTTTGTGAAGTGTTGGGTTTGGGGTTTTTTCCCCTCTAGTTTCATTTCACTTTGGTTCCTTTCACAATTTAGAATACTGGAGTACGTAAACACTATCTTAAAAATATTTCATTAATTTCAAGAAGACAAATAATGTATGATTATTCATGTGGTTTAGAATACAATCTAAATTCCCAGGAACAAAGCTTCTATTCTAGGCTTTTTCTACAGTAGGTAGAATATCAATCTATAGAAAATAAGATTAAGTTTTTGCCCAGGAAATTTTCTTGAAATTGAATTTAAATTAACTCCTTGTTGCAAAAATAAAACATCATGGATTTGTCATAATCTTATTGTCCAGCAGTCTGTTCTACAGTGCTGTTCTGTTCTACATCGGTGAGATTTCAATCTGAGTCTGAGTACCTACTCTACAGCATTGCAGTAGAGCTTGCAGGGGTTTCACCGACAGCTTTTTAGTCATGACTGCAATCTATTTTATATCTCATTTCTCACAGATTTCACAGGGGAATTTGTATGCACGTAATGTAAAAGGAACCCAAGCGATATTATGGACAATGAAAGTGTAAGCTTCTCCTTCCTGAAATTCTCCACAGAGAAGCCACAGCAACTGCCTCTGGGTGTTCTTGGTTCTGTTTCACCACTTTGCCATCTGGGGAAACATAAGAGAATCAATACATTAGATTCTGGAGGTTATGCTTCGAGGTTATTTCTTTTTAACAGATGAATTGTTTTCCTCCTTTTCCTCATAAATATAAACAGGGGAAAAATATTGTAACTAGTGACAACTGAGGTAACTAAATACTGCAGCTTTGTTTAGATACAGATAAAAAGGTTGTAAACCTTGCTTGACAGTGTCCAGTCACAGCATGAAGGACACATTTTTCATGGACTTTGCATTAGTGTGATGTATGGTTCTCTTTGCCCCCTCCCCCTCAATAAATTACCTTCATCCACGATAAATGTAAATATAAGAACAAGCAGTAACATTACTCTATAATCTAATTCTCCTTCACTGTGTCCTTGAAACTTCTCACAAAGCGTTGCAATCTTTTAGAGTGACTTAATGCATAAAGTATCAAAGTACTGAGCGATCCCAATAGTTTCACAAAATTAGGCAGGCATTGATTTTAAACTGTTTTTTTTCTTCTTGTTCTTTATTAACATCTTTCTTTATATACAAAAGGAGATTTGATGGAATACAGCTGTCTCTGGCCTTTAAAATTATAATGCCAATTGAGATGTTTATTATTAAATAGTTGGCATTATTCCGTGTTGTAAATTTTAAGATTACAGAGTTATTACATTCTGCCAATAAAATTAAGAATGCATGTACTGATTCATTTTCAGTTAAGCATGAACAAAAATGGTTTTAACTTCTTGATCCTGTGTGAATGTGCTACCCAAAGGCCTTCATCTGTAGAAATGTCTCAGATAAAAATGTCTGAACATGATTGGGAATATTTTTTTTTTCCTTTCTGAACGAATGTGTAATGCTGAATACTTCTTACTTGCATCATTTATATCACACCTTACGGTCTTCATTACAGAGACAAAACGCCTTTGATTTTTAGAGGTCTGAATACAAAGTAGGTCTGCCCCATGTGATATAATATTAATAATATTCATATTAAGTCATATCTTCCTAGAATGTCTAGAGGCCCAAAAGGCAGGAATCCTGGATTTTTGGCTGTGACCACTGAAAAAAGAAACAAAACCCCAAAACATGATGGTCTATTCATCCTTCTCATAAAGGGGGAAGGTACTGGGACCTTCCTCATTCAACTGAAGGAGTTAACTCTCAGGGATGAGTCCCTGCGCCTTCTTGCCTTTTCTCCCTCTCGCTCTGTGCTCCCTGCCTATGTGATCACCTGATGGTCTAACTTAATCAGAGTAGTTGTAACTATTCCGTTCTAACATACCCTCTGTGCTGCTGACTTCTTCATTCTGTCAAGGGACAGAATCTATTGTCGCAGCTCCATCGATAGGGAGATGTCAGGCCTTCTTTTCTTCAGACAAGTGCTAGTCGAGTACAAAACCCAGTTTTACCACTCACTTTTGGAGAGTTGTGCTTAACTTCAGACACCAAAGAAACTGCAAGGCTAATGACAGAAAAGCTTTAAATTTTGCTAGTTTTGGAAAAGTGCAGGGCATGATGACCACGCAGTCTGGTTCACAGCCTGGATCTTATTGGATTGAAGTCTGTGTACCCGATAGGTGGCATGGCTGTGACTTATGATTTTTATGATTTATAACAGGGCACATGAAGTTATAATATATATAAGAAAAGAAGAGGAAAGCTGCAAAACTTGGTGTGTACAGCCGCAATACATTTCTGAGAGCACTAATGTTGAAATGGTTGTTACTAACAGTAAGTAGAGGAAAAGTATCTCTAGCCCTTTTACTTCCCTGTTAAATTTGCACTTGGTTATCATAACATTTCCATTTGCTTTTCTTTTTGCCAATACCACTATTACTGTAATTGCCATGAACAATTAAAAAGGTATTTAAAGCACAGTTACCCCAAATTCTGCTTGCAGGAGCAAAGAGCTGCATGAATTGAATATGCATTCTTAATTCACAGTTGGTAATCACCTTTGGGAATATCATTGCACATTAGATTAGGTGTTATCTGATATAAACAGATGTAGTTCCACAGATACAATTTGTCCCTTTTAATGCTCTTGTGCATAATTTATATAGGTTCGTATTACCCAGCAGTATATGTTGCCGTATTTTAGGCATTATGCCTGAGCTGTAACCATCGGCATGTGATATGCAGACGTGGAAAGTCCCGGTGAAAACAAAAACCCATTAACCAATATTTGGGGGAACAGGCAGTTCTGTTTAATGTTGGCTGAAAGTCAAGGATTCCTGATGATAAATGTAGGAGCTCTGTTTTCTCTTATAACAACTGACTGTGATTCCGCCTTAGGCATAACACTAAGAGGCTTCCAAATTTTCATCAAATTATTTTTTTTTACAGTTTTATTGATTTTAATGTTCCTAGACAAAAATTAATTTGATCCAACAAGTTCAATATCTTCAATAGGAAAAAGTTTGTAACTAGAGAAAAAAAGAGAATGAATATACACTGTATGTATTTGCTTACACTTTTTATCTACACTTTCTCCATGCAGAGAACTAATGTAGACTCCAATAGGATCTGAGGACTATCTGCCACCTGCATCATCAGAGGTAGTCATAATTGATAGTTTTTACTCAGTTTTCAGTATGTTCTCTGGTCTTGCCAAGATGGAATTTGAGCCAGACTTTTTAAATTTAAGATTGTGGGCAGATTTTGAATGAAATCTATATAGCTGTTAGCAGAACTAGTGGAAGAACATCCAAAATGGCATTGTTGTCTGTGATATGCCTGGGATTGTGGGAACAACCTTTGTACTACCCTTAGGAAAATCATCTTGGACTATTTTGTTCTCACACCATACATGTGTATGTTACTACTTTCATTCTTTGAAATTTGGTGTCCTTGGTATATTTACTGTAAAAGCTTTACCTATTATATACGGTGATACAGATTCTGTTTCATATAGGCAGTTTTAAAGAAGTGTACCCTGCCTTGAGTAAAAAAAAGTAAAAAATTGACCTGATAGAGCAGTATCCTTGGCATTGAGAAAGAAAATTATAAAAGTAGTAGATATTGCTAAGATTCTGGTGAGACGTAGAAGAACTCTTTTAGTAAATCATATCAGGATATGATTTATTGTAACCACAGTTTTTTGTCCAGTGGGCATGAGTACATTAGACCTATTGAAAACAGAGATCTGAATTCATCTCCATTCCTCTATGGTGCTTGGATAATGCTCTGTAACAATGTGTTTTGAAGAGAGAGATAGTGTTACACTACGTGTTGCATAGCTCAAATTATTATAAACTGCAAGAACAAATTCTGACTGTCTTTCTTCATTGTTTCTGGATATTACTTAATATGAAACTTTTCAATTCAGTGATGACAATTACGTGCCAATACAAATATGTCTCTGACATTGAAAATTGGTCTTGCAAAATTATATCTGACCTTTTTCTTAAAACATACAGGGTCAGTAAGAACACGCTGATTTTGAAGATAAATCAGTTTATACCATATAAGAACTTCTGTCCCATTTGGCTATTAAAGCTATATTTTCTATTACATCATCAGTAAGATAAATAGTGACTATGTGGCAGGCTTAAGTATACCATAAAGCCTAAAAAAAGGAACAAACATCTAAGACCTCCAAAATATATGTGCTAGAGAACAAGCTAGATCTAAAGAACTCGGCAACAGGTTACCATATCAATAACTTAGTCTTCAGATTTTAATAGTTTCAGTGATCTAGGGAAATAGACTCTGTATCCAGCAAAATGCAAGTTTATAGCTCAGTGGATGGAGATTCAGGCTTCCATTATAAATAAATGGCATTGCATTAAATTGCCCTAGCCTCTTACTGCAAAACACTATCTGACACTAGTAAAATATTACTACATTACCTTGCCCTTTGTACCAACAACAGCAGCACATATTGCCGACAACAATTAATTTGCCCCAGGGAACACTGGGTTCTTTCTGAACTGCAGTGCATGTGAATAGAGGTGGGTTGATCACGTGTTTCCCCCATTTATTTCCAACGCAAGAAATCCTAGCTTTTGTGGCAGAAGGACTGAAATGCAAATGACTGAGAAGTCACCTTATCCAACCATTTTTGCTCCTTTGAGCTAATCATTCTTGTATCAATATGTGATAAGATAGATGCTGATTTATAATATGCAGCTTGTACTGAGCACATCATATTTTACATTATTTTTTGAATAAAATATGAAAATTTAGCACTAAGGACTTGAATTTTTTAAGTCAATAGTCTTAAATATTGTCACAAAGACAGGTGGTCCCTAATTTAGTAAATATTTTACAGAATCTTATGGTATAAGATAAGTATAAGTATACTTTTCTGTTCACTTGACAGCATACATTATACCAGTTTAGTAGAAGTACCACTTATTCAAAGTGTTTTTCTTTGAGTTTGCATTTTACAGCTGTTACAAGGTCCTTCTCCCTACTCCTAAGCAGAACATTAAGGGAAACTAATGTGTTTATACTTACACTGTATCATTTTTCTTCTCCAAAGCATCTGCTACTGGCCATTGTCAGAGAGAAGACTTTGGGCTAGACACACTCTTCTTAAGCTTTTATGAAGTGTTTTTACTTAAATTGCTATTAATCCCATTTAAGATAGCTAGTGGGTCTCTTCGGCTCAGGACTTTAATCTGTTACTGCACTTGTGATCTTTTCTCACAAAAGTGTTGTAAGGGACGCACACAACATTAAAAATATATAAATATAAAATATATACATTTGTAACCTTTTGAATAAGCTCATCGCTACTGCTTACGTGGTTTGTCTGGACTGTGAAATAGTGGACTGTAAAACTGAAAACATTCATTCTTTTCCATGTTCTGATACTTTCCCCTCGCAGCCACTTCATCCTTCAGAATCTCTGCTGTCATTGGACAGCCCTATGCTAGAAATACATCGTAACACACTGGTGTGTGATACAAGCAAAGGAGTCTCGTTTTAGTATAGATAAAATTCTATCAGGAAGTCTGCATTTTGCCCTGTAATTGTTAATTATACCACTTCAAATAAAACAAGCTCTCCTTGTGAAGTGCAGTTTGGTGGTACTATTTTATCTTTGCTAAAGGTTTCTGCCAGCTTAGCTGTGTCACTCACGGATCACCCCTTATACTTCTTCAGATCAGCATTGCTGTTATGGTTGTGAAAAATTTTAAAAAAAAAGACTGCAATTCTAAGTTTTCAGTATAAGTGATGCAATATTCAGAAAGGTCTGAAAAAATATGGATGATTTGGCTGATATTTTCTTAGTATGTTTTTGGCTCAGTTATTTAATGATGCTGTAGATACTGTATGGTTTGATCCCAGTAATTCAACTATCAGAAAAGAAGGATGTTTATATTAGAAAAAGGGGCATGCATACCCTTACTACATAGCAATAAGATCAGTGTAAAAATGACATAACAGTGCTGATCTGAAGCCACATATCTTGGTGACCTCTAACAATATATGCACAGCATTAGGGGGCTGGGTATGGATTGATATACTCACTTTTCAGTCAGGTTTTGCAACCTGTTCTGAACTCAGTGTAGTTATGGCTGTACTAACCCTGATATCTGTGCTAGGCAGTTTACTAGCTGAGATGTTTCTGCTCTATACTGCAGTGTAGACAAATCTCAGGGTGTCTGGAAATGCCACTTCCATTTTCTAGTATTTGTTGTTCAAGGAAGACTTTTATTCTCTTCGCTTCAATTAACTTGGTTTCCTGCTTTATGATATTCTCTCTGTTGGTGCTCTAAATTTTAGAACAAATTCTTCATAAACACGATCAAAACTATCTTCTTCATAACTATATTTTGTTTGATGAGCTTTATTGATCATAACTCCCTTTGTTTAGAAACAAACAAAACTGCACTCCCAGAATCACTTCTCTCTTTCCTTCTTCTCTTCAGGAATAATCATGTTTATCAGCTTCTTTACTTAGTCACTGAGAAAACTCACGCCTTGCTGTTAGGAACTGTAAATTGAATTGCATTATAGAACATGAAATATAAAGTCTCAGATAACAAAAACTGGCTGTAATTACATTCACACACAAAAAACCACAGAGGGAGACTTTTAAAGCTGAGTACCAGAAAAAACAAAACAAAACAAAACAAAACCCAAACACAAGGAAATCCAGTTATGAATGAAACACTCCATATGTCTTCTAACTTGTGTCATTAGACACATTATGATATTCATTAACATGGCAGTCAGCTGTGCTTAGATATTGGTCGAAGCAGGGAAGGTGTCATCATGTTGTTTGTAAGTTTATTGGTTTATCATTCAATTACAAGAAATTTGTGTGGAGTGGGAGAATATGTGCTTGGTGAAGTGTAACCAGGTCTTGAGTCCTAATTTTGTACCTGCTACCTACCTGTCTACGTTGCAAGTAATTTTTTGTGCTACAGTTTGCCTGTCTATCAAGTGGGAATTATACATGTGTTTTGTGGATTAATTAGGTGAAAATTCTGAGGTACTTTTTGAACAGGTAGAGTGCTACATAAATATTAAGACTCAGATCCACACAAGTGTTTAAGCACCTAACACCTGTCAAAACAAACAGAATTAAGTGCCTAAATAGCTTTTTGCAGATCTGAGCTTTTGTGCTTGCTGTCTGTAACTTTTGTTTTTCCTTTAATCAAGCACTTGTTGCTTGTAGAATATGTTGGGGAACAAGTTCAATAAAGAAAATTTCATTGTGGCAAGTATTTTTCAAAGACTGCAGTTTATTACAACTATACTTTCAGTTTTATACAATGCATTTTCCATCTTAAGGCCTTATGTAACGTAAATAGAAATTATTAAGAGGAAAATGGAAGCCTTTATTCCCAAAGTTGGGTTGGTCTTTTGATGTACATGTGTAATTGCAATTATTACTCTAGGGAGCACTGTGCGCACAAAGGTTTATTTTTCATTTTGGTTTGGGTTTTTACCCTCAAAAAAGAATGCAATTCACACATTTTTAGTCTACAGAAGTAATTACTTGTGCCAAAGTAGTGAGTTCCATCTCTGAGTGCTATGAATAGAAAGAGATTGCATCTTAACTTCATAGAAGGTGAGAATATGAGACAGAGTCAGGCATGGTGAGAGAAATGGCTTGATGAATTCATAACCATAGGGCTCACTTCTGCAACCTTCTGCAGACCGATCAATTTGCAACAACACCCTGAGTGTTGTTACTCCATTACTATGCAGAGGTTTCATGCAGCTTCCAGCTGCACAGGCCTTTATGCCCGTTGTCCAGTCACATCTATGAACTGTTGCTACATAAAGCAAATTCATATGTAATATACTGCTATGATCAAGGGAACTAGCCATTGAAGTAAAATTAATTCCCAAATTCTTTCACAGATAAAGAAACAAACAGTATGCTGAAGTCATTAATAAAGTATTTGATACCTCTAACACATGGAGACAGCAGTCAATGAAGTTGTGCCAGTCTGTGCTAGTTAAGAACTGGGCCCACATTTCTATTTCGGTTCTTTATTTTCCAAATCCCCTTACTCAATGTCTGTATTTTTTGAAATAAATCTGTCACAGTATGTTCTTTCATATTTTAGAAATATCTTGCATAAAGCAAGTCAGTAGTGACCTCTCAAATGGAAACTCCAAAAACAACAACAAAAATTTTGGAACATTAAAAATACAATATTGGAATTTAAAAGGAGAACTATGAATTATTTACGTAGAAAACCAGAACGAAGTGGTTAGTTACGGCATGCAAAAGAAAGGAAGAAAATAATGTTTCTAGTAATAGCAAGCAGTTATTAATATGGTATATAAACAAAGGGCATAGTTTAGATATAGGCTTCACCAAAACAGCATGTTTGGGTTGCCATTTTTAAGTTTTAAGCCACACTTTTTTTTTTCTTACATTTATTAAGCATGAATACATATTGGAGGTTTTTTCCAGCCCAATTAGCACAAGAATATGCAGAGTATTACATCTCCTGTTGCCATCCTTATGTTTTTTTTTTAAACAGAGTTCTTGTGGAAAAAAGTTTCTGATTATTATATTCATCCTGATTTCCAGATGCCAGGGCAATTCATTATTTTGTCTTTGGACATGGTGTTGCCATGGAATACTGACTGATTACATAGTTAGAGAAGTGAGACTGTCTTCAAACATTAATTTGAATTTTTTTCCAAAGTTCAGGAATATTACATATACATAAAGAACAGATTCTGCAAGTGTACAATTCTTATATAAAAACAATTGCTGTGGGGAAAATTTAATTTTTTTATTGGTGCTTTAGCATCACTAATGATAACAGCATGTCTACTATTAGTCATTCTAGCTACCTGTAGTGCAGGGACAGAACACGAAATTCAGTCTTTATTTGTTGGTTGCCCAAGAACCGACGATTTCAAAAGACAGGTTCCTATATCCTAAGTCTTCTAGGATAAGATAAAGTACTGCAAGAAAATATATCAATATCTTTGATATATATACAGTATATAACTTAAGGCAGATTTCAAAAGCTAGAAGAGATCTTTGTAGTTACCTTGTCTGGTCCATATATAAAGCTATAGAAACAATGTGACATAAGAAAGTCCTACATTATGCCTACAACCAAGGTAGATAATATCTTTTAGACAAAGCTAAACAAAATAAAATGCATCTTAAATTTTAAAATTTACTACAGGTCTTTGTGTATATATGTGAAGGTTTAACAGGATTTATACTTATCAGTATTAATGGAAACTGTATTCACTTACGGAAAAAGTGATGAATGATGAATAAATTCTTTAAATTTTGCCTATAAGTTTAAGATAATGCCGTTACTGGAGGTTAAGTTCTGTAAGAGTAGGAATAGCAATAATAATTAGTTTGCATCTTGAAAAGATTACAGTCTGACCTCTCACAAGTCACAGGAAACAAATACATGACAAAAAGGCATGAAATGGAAGAACAGACAAGAAAAAGGATCATACAGATAAAATCATTGTTGGACTAGTGGTTCTTCATTATTCCAATCAGTTACATTTAAGCAGACAATGAGTCTCCGTGTTGACTATCTATTTACATGCTGGCAGCTTACTTGAAAGCATCATTGTAAGAATAAGCCTTGTTAAAATCCTTGAAAAAAAGCAGATTTTGCAAAATAAACTAACTAACTAGCTAACTAACTAACTAACTAAACTTATGCATTACTTCCAAGCTTACAGTCCTGGATTGTGTCTTAAACATGCTTATTTGGGGTTAGTAATCTTTTAATACTCTTGACAATAGGGTTGAGGATTATATACAATGAAAACTTAATGAGTACGTTTAATGCTTTTAGTTGCTATGTTGCTGTTTTTAATAGAAACTGATTCCACTATTTAACTGCCATTTGACTTAATTTGGATCTAGTCCAACACACAAGGACCAGAAGAGAATGTTGTGTTTTTCTCACCAACTTTCCAAAGGTTGTGGTTTTTTTGTTATTGTCAAATTTTTGTAATTGTTAAGTGGAAAAGAATCGGTTAAAAGGCTTTGGCTTAAGATAGCACAAAACCACCAGGGAAATTCATGGATACTAGAGAAGCCTCTTGATCCATATAATACAGTCAATAAGGCTGAGACTCCCAAGGGGAGTCTTAACGTCCTTGTTTTTAGCTTTGTGCCTGTGATGCCTTTTGGACTAGTAACATGTGTTTCAGAAGCTCCTGAAATGATGAGGGACTTGGCATCACAGAAGACGATCCTTCATAAAAGATTAGTGGAGACTCATTTGATTCCAGGCTGTAAAGCTGATAATATCTGATGGTTCCTGATCTCATATATTTTTAATAGGGACTGAAGAAGAGCTGCTTGCAAGGCTCTCTTACTATAACTATTCTGTGGGTTTTTTTAAAAATCAAAAAATGGATGAAATGAAAAATCATTTCAAAAGTCTGAAACATGAGACTTATACTCTGTCACAAACCTTTGAAATATTTTTTTCGTAAAAAGAAGGCACCGTGAAGCAGTATTTCTTCTTAAAGGATGTTGCAGATTCTAATTCTTACATAAATATATTTTAATTCAGAACCATTCTCTTTTCTTTGCACATGCTCAAACTTGCTGCATTGCAGTGTTGTGCACATTTGTAATCTAATGTTGGTAAACCACTTCAAATGTTAACATTGTTATTTAAACACAGATATGCATTTCAGTTTGAAAATGTAA
Source organism: Aptenodytes forsteri (assembly GCF_000699145.1). Lineage (NCBI taxonomy): Eukaryota > Metazoa > Chordata > Aves > Sphenisciformes > Spheniscidae > Aptenodytes > Aptenodytes forsteri. The sequence continues at coordinate 497,790 of NW_008794578.1, forward strand.
TGATCACAAAAAACAGGAGGACTTAATTTAGATGAAAGTGCACAGTAGGAGTCAGGCACAATTATATACATAATCAAGTATAATTTATTATTTTTATGTGTGTTTGTTTACCCATTGAACAGTTGTGACAACATAGCAACCATGTACAGATATCTGATTTAAGCGTGGAAGATCTTCCCTTTTCAAGCCTGCTGGTAAGGAGCTTCCGTAGAGCGTAAAAGAAGTGTTGCAGGTTCAAAGTCATGCAGTCAGTGAACAAAAACAAGGCAGTTAAGACACGTGGTTATGGTCTGTGAAAGAGTTTTTTTCTCTTTCAGAGATGTTTTCAGAGTTGCTCTTCTGACAAAATCCAGTCCATGATGTATCACAAAATATATCTAGGATGACTCAAACATGTCCATGTGCAGAGAAGTGATTAGTGTTTCCCACTGAAGTAATTCCAGAGGTGCTTGGCACAGGATGTTCTCACAGAGTGCCTCCAAGTCACAGAGTGGCTGTGCAATCAGTAGTTTCTCTTCAGTTTCTGTCTTACTGCTAGAAAGGGGGTCTTTGGTTCTAGATCTGTATTTTTTACTCCAAGGCGGCCTGTCACAGTTGCAGTGAAATGAAACTTGAAAAGCACTTAAAATGTAGACCTTTCAGTCTCATTAGATGTTGTCTCACCCCCAGCATTCTCCATTTTCAAAGTCATTTCCTGTGAATCAAGGGCCCTCCCTGGAACATAGGATGGCTACAGAGTTTGTCCTGAAGAACACTCACCTGGGGAGCATTTTGCAAGTGTCACAACTGGTTTCTTTTGTTTAAGCTGTATTTTAATTGTCAGTGTTTCTTTACACAAAATATATCTGTTTCCATTTGGAAATTATTGGTTAGAGCTCCTTTTGATTTGTTTCCATGCACCAACAAGAACATTTGTACATTTTGTTGTGGTTTATGCTTAGTACCCCACAATATCTGTAAACAGAAATGTTGGCTTTATTTCTTTTTAATAATCTTTTGAGATTTTTTTCAGTAAATAGAGCCAACTCTTTATGAAGATGGCTTCTTTTTACCAAAAAGAAAATGTTTGCTGTATTATCTACAAGTGCCTTAATTTGTGCAATGCAGTCTGTTCATAAACGGCTTTCTCTGTTACTAATGAAATAGATAAAGACTTAACGTTTTAATGTAGCCTGAGAGCTGGTATACATTTGTATTAATGTCTGGAAAGGATAATGTTCTTGTACAGAAATTAGCATTATGAAACTAAAAGTTATATGTAATTGTTCAATATTCTCTTACATCCTCTTAATTATTTGAGAATGCTAAATCTGCATTTGATGAGCAGGTAGGACACAGTAACTAAACTTTTCTTTAGGAAAAGAAAACAGGAGATCATTAAAGATTAAACTAATAGCTTTAAATACAAACCATTTATCAAAGCAATGCAAGTAGGAGAGGTCTTTAGTTTCTAACCCACCACGTTTTCAATCTCTGTTCTCCTTTTCTTCATAGCGTAATTTACGTTTTTCCAGGTGTTGAGAGAACACAATACTTAAATGCAGATTACTAATAAGAAAAGGCAGTCACAATAGATCAGATTATGTAGAGGTTGATATGCAGGAAATAACTTTGTTGGGACACAGTGATTGAATAACAGAGTCTTTACAGTTTAAGAATCTGATTTCTATGAAAGTTCTTGATCCCTCATGAAACCTAATCTTGTTACAGCAGTTTAACTCATCATACTGGAGTTATATGGGGAGGAGGGGTGTGGAGAAGGGAGGCTACAGCACAGTCCATTCATTATCGGTAGTTGTTTTACATGGAAATAATGGAATTAGATTGCATATGCTTATGTTGTAATAATCTTGAACTTCCCTGCTGAGATGACCTTGAAATGTTCTGCACTGCTTATTTTTTCACAGAACTTCCCAATGGAATACCTTAACAGAGAATCCTGCTTCAAACTGTGTAGCATGATGGGGCAACATGCTATTTCTCGATACTTCAGGGTAGTTTGCACAAGGTTGAATTTACCCATCTGTTTTTATCCACAATTTTAAATTACTTCCCTTCACTTTGAGTTTGGGTCTCCTCAAAGGTAAGAAAACTCTGAACACAGGAGTCTGCAATGCCTTAATGTAAAACCGAAAATACAAGCCTGGCTGTTACAGTATTAAGCTTCTGAGTGCTTGACTTATCAGTAGATATTTTGACAGGAAGCACAGGGAAAGTGTCCTAGATAGCAAATGTGAGTGACCAATTATAAGTAAAGTGCAGACTGAGAGCTTTGTAAATGCAAGTAAATTACACAGATAGGACTTCTAACTTTGTTACCTCCCCAGCTGTCATTCCCCTAATATTATTTTAAATTTTTTTTTTCAGTAGGATAATTTAAATATAAAGCATTAAATCTATTTCACTGGATTATCTGTATACACCCAGAGATTAATATAACCAGTTTCTAATCCATTGGCCGTTTTGTGGATATTTTCCTCTGCCAGCCTAGCTATTGATATCAGCAGGCTGACAATCTTTGTCCGCTATGAATTGCATTGTTCAGAGGTGTTGATCATTCTAGAAAAGTGTAAAAGGGATTTTGCTGGATTATTGATGCTGGTTTCCCCATTAACCTCTTTTTGAATGAGTGAGCTGGGACAGCTCTCTTGACAAAAGATTTCAGATGTGTAGCGTAGCCATGAACCAGATGTGCCTGGCTTCTGATTCTTTATTTTTATTTCATATAATATACAATTTCATAAAATACTTGGGGAATATGTTGGAATAATTAATAAATCTGAAGAAGCTGTGATTTGAAAATATATTGCATAGATAGAAAAATGACTACATGTATTAAGCTAAATATTTGATTTATTTGATTTATTTCTTCAGCTGAAGTCTGCATATTAACACAGCTTTCTGTTTTTGAAAGTAGTGCTGCTGACTTACAATTCCTGATGAGCACATTCAACCACCAGCAAGTTTTATGGTTATAAATTGCATATATAAATTTTTGTGCCTGTTTTGAACTTTAGGAAGTTTAAGTTCAAAATTTTCTTCCATGGAGTAATTAAAACAAAACCAAACCAAACAAAACAAAACAATTATTCCTCGTGGCCAAAGTGATTATCTAGCTTTGAATCACTGCCAGTTTTTTGTTAGTAGAAGTAGTTGTTTGAGCTGGGCATTTCTTTGTTACACCTTCTTTGTGAAGGTACAGTATGGCACCAGAGGTTTTTTTTTCCTTTAATAAAGCATGAACAAACAGCAAACAATTCCTACCTAATGATTTCCATACATACTTTACCAGCAAATTTACCAAGGAGCTCTGTCACTATTTCTTTTCTCCAGTAGCACAGTCATGATTGCTGCTCTTGGCTTGCTGGTTGCTTTCTACTTTTAATACCCTCAGATATAAACAGTCACAACTGTATGGCTTACATTTACAATCAGTTTGTGGAGAAAATGTTCCACTTTAGCTTAATCATGTGTTGTGTAGGGTGGCACCTCTTACAGTTCCCAGAAAAGTGTCTATAGTCCCCAGATAGCTTATGTATTCTAGAAATTATCACAATTGCTTCTTCCATGCAAAGTGAACAAAGTTGCAATATTTTCAATTAACTGTGAAGAGGACTGATTGGTTAATACCAAAGATACATCAGACATGCCAAAGATATACCAGTAGACAGTTACCAATCATGACAGGTCTGCTGATTATGGAGTTTAAAATTATATAAGTCTCAATAACTTAGAATGGATAAAGAGAAGTATTTGATTTAGCCATTACAAGATCTTCTCTATTTACTTAGGTTTTTTCTGCCAAAACATTTTTCTGTCAACACTGGAGAACCAAATATTCTTTGTATGTTTTTCTCCTCCTAATTTGTTTTCAAAGACTAAGAAAATTTTTGATAAGGTTCTAGAAATGTCAGTTCCTGTGTGATCTATATAAGACAGATCTCATCCATTCTAGTCAGAATAGGAAATATATGAGTTTTCAGATCATCCGAGCTCAAGTTCAGAAATTGGTGCTCCATCCATCTGGCACTTTCTTAGACTGTTTTCATGGTTAAATGTTGCAGTCAGTGCTGAATTGAACTGTAACATAGTCACAAATTGTTCAGCTCAGTAGGGTACCAGATAACTCTCATGGTTTACCTAGGACAGGGTTCTGATTTCCTTCATTAGTTACGAGTCAGGCCAGTTTCCTGTTTTGGAGCCATGTAATTTTTTTTTTAGGACAACATTACATTTTCTTTAACCACATATTGAGGTATTTTTAGTGTTTGTTTTTTTTTTTTTTTAAAGGATTCCTATACAGTCTATGGGGTCTGAAAGACTTATTTCTTTGCCAAGATCTGATAGAATTAGTTTATAACCAAAACTTCAGAATCTTAATGTTATTTATTGGTGTTCTGTAAATTGCTAGTAGGGATGGGAGATGCTGGAGCCAGTGTTTTTGGTACTGTCCTACAAAGGCACTTGGCTGAACCTGTAGTCCAGTGTACTGGTTTTGGCTGGGATAGAGTTAATTTTCTTCATAGTAGCTTGCATAGTGCTATGTTTTGGATTTGTGACCAAAACAGCGTTGATAATTCACTGATGGTTTAGCTACTGCTGAACAGTGCTTGCACAGCATCAAGGCCTTTTCTGCTTCTAATGCTTCTCATTAGAGAGCCAAGGAGAATCTCCATCCTTTATTGGATGCCGGGGGGAACATTGTCACCAAGGATGAGGAAAAGGCTGAGGTACTCAATGCCTTCTTTGCCTCAGTCTTTAACAGGCAGACCAGTTATCCTCAGGGTACTCGGC
>NW_008794578.1:504005-513871 GCF_000699145.1 Aptenodytes forsteri
CTGGAGGTATTTAAAAGACGAGTAGATGAGGCACTTAGGGACATGGTTTAGTGGGTGGTGGTGTTGGGTCGACGGTTGGACTCGATGATCTTAGAGGTCTTTTCCAACCTCAATGATTCTATGATTCTATGATTCTATGCTGCCCCACCGGTGAGCTGGCTGGGGGTGCACAAGAAATTGGGAGGGGACACAGCTGGGACAGCTGACCCCAACTGACCAAAAGGATGTCCCATACCATATGACGTCATGCTCAGCAATAAAAGCTGGGGGAAGAGGGAGGAAGGGGGGAACATTTGAAGTTACGGCATTTGTCCTCCCAAGTCAACGTTACATGTGACGAAAACCTGCTTTCCTGGAAATGGCTGAACACCTGTCTGCTGATGGGAAGTAGTGAATGAATTCCTTATTTTGCTTTGCTTAAGCATACAGCTTTTGCTTTACCTGTTAAACTGTCTTTATCTTGATCCATGAGATTCCTCACTTTTACCCTTCTGATTTTCTCCCCCATCCCTCTGCAGGAGAGTGAGCAAGCAGCTGTGTGGTGCTTAGCTGCCTACTGGGTTAAACCATGACATCCAGCTAAATATTTTTACCTCCTGGATAGTGTAAGTTTGTTGTTCTTTAGAATCCCAACAAATTACTTTGTCTCCGATTTTTTCCTTGATTATCTTGCAACCCATAACTAGTGAAGAATTCATCCATTAAACTCCTGCTATTGACATGATTGTTAGTCAGTAAGTAAACTTCAGGCCATTTTATGAATGAACAAATTTGTCTACAACAAATGTTAACTGCTATTTTCTCAGGCAAAAGTTGAAACATATAGGCTGTAATGCACTCTGTTAGTTACAGACGATACTGCTGCATTATTCTTTGGGTAAAATTTTCTCTGTGTGTGTATATATATATATATAAATACCTAATGTAGAGAAATTTTCTCTGTGATTTTATAAACTTGAAATGGTTGAACATATTGTGAAATGGCATCACCTGAGAATCTCATTGCAGTAGACACTGGTACTTATCAAAGTCTGTTTTTAACATCTTCTACCAGGTAATTAGTTTTTTTTTTTTCCATTGCAATCAAAATACTATCATGGTGATTCTGTGAGATGCCACAGTACATAGATCTTACAATTGCACTTTATTCTAAATAAAAGATCTCATCATTGGGAAGCTTCTATTATGTCTAGCGCATTGCAGCATATCTATGTCTACTGATCCACTGGATGAACCAGGATGAATTACAAATAGGAGAACAAAGAGAACGGTTTATAGATCCACTGAATTCCTTTGGGTACCCCAGACCATTCTCTTCAGCTTAGCGCATTGTCTGCAAACATCAAAGAGATGTTGTACATTTCCAAGTCTGCTGGATGATTACAGAATGATTACAGAATTGTAACTTTACAGGTTTGTTTGAACTTCTTTGCATATTGGCCTTCAATATTCTTGAATGAAGAAGCTACTGTAGGTTTTGAGAAGTTTTCTCCTATAAAGATTGGATGCAAACACTCTCCAGATCTAAAACTTTTGGAAGGTGATAGAAGAGAAGTCTGATACAGGTTATTAAACATAAATTGTGGATATTATTGGTGGAGAACCACAGACTGTGGAAAGAGGGAGGACAGACCCAGAGTAGTATTCCTCTATCCTTGCTATAGTGCTGTTTTATTCACCTAGACACCTTCATCTACCAGTGTTCCTATTGGTTTTCCCCTTAGGGCTGAGCAATGAGTACAGGAAGACAAAGGAGGTCAACCCTCCCCTCCAAAAAAGAGATACCAGATAGGGGACTAGGCAGAGCACCCTTGGCAGTCCCCACTACTATTGGCCAGAGTTCTTACTGATGCCAAGCAGCAACACACAATAGATCATTTTGCCAAAATATTAAATGTCTTCTGTCCCCAAATGAAGAGCAGAAAAAGAAACTTGGGGGAAACCAAATGATCACAAGGGACAATAACTGGAAAAAAAGGGAGGAGAGTGAGTATTGCACTGTTGAAAATGGCAAATATAGGAAAGCCGAAGTGTGGCACCAAATAGACCATTCCTAGTGTGACCATTTGTATTGGCCAGTGCACAAGACAGAGTCAAGAAAAGTCTTTGGCCTAGCACAGTATGACTGTTCTAGTCAGAGTCTCCCTTTGGATAATGAAATTTAACACTGGAACATAAACAGTTTGCTGTAAGAAGCCACCATCCTCTGAAGTCCTTTGTTAGGACTATCTGTGTGACCAATGTGAAAGGAAGTTTGAAAACAGGTCAGTTGAGGCAGGAACTTTCACACTCTGAAACAAGTAAATTGCATCTTGGTGATAGAAGTGCTTTTCTTTTCTCACCCAAACTCCAAATTATCTAAAATGGGAGAAAAAGAAACCCATATATAATCCTGAGAATTTTGCACATTTTGGAAGTGTGGAAGACTGGAAAATTCTGCATATTGTCAGCTTTCTCTTGCCTATAGAAATTATACCATCACCAATTTATCTTTGATAAATTGCCTCCTTTAGCAATAACTCTTCTTTTCACTATATTTCCAACTTCAGACATAAGCTTACCACAGACCACTTGTAAATGCAATGGTTTCTATTAAGTTATTTTACTATCTACCCATACCATGCTTCTTCTGAAAGCCCTTGTGCTAAAGCCAGAGTATTGAATAAGCTGTTCATTTAAATATTCAAGCCTGTACACCAGAATGACCCAGAAACTGATAATTCATCTTATTTTTTCACCCTCTCTAGTCTTCCTCTAAAGCAGCTATCACTAGACTTGCCGATTACCGATTCCAATTTTGTTACCTTCATTCCATGTTTACCTATTCCTGTTTATCACAAATGTTCAGCATCATATTAAAAATCCATTCGCTCTTCAGATCCATTTTACCTTTAGTAATTAACATTATTCTAGGATGTTGTGTTTCAGAGGAGATCTCAAGAACTTGATACTTTTTTCCATCTTGGAAAACTACTACAGTACGCAGATGCAATAGATGCAGTACACAGATATCAGCCTTGAGGCAGGACAACTTGCTCACTGAAAACCAATGTCCTACAAACCATTAATTTGACCTAGTTCCTATTTTAAAAAAATAATTTTAGTAGATTGATTTGCAAGATATCTTTTCTAGTGCTCATTTTGCTATAATTAGTCAAAAATTAAATCCAGACCAATTATGAACTCATCGACTATCTTTGATGTGTAGGATTTTTGCTTTAAATTCAGAGGCTGAATTTTCAAATCTAAATCTTTCTTCCTCTCCCCCCCTGTCACCCTCCGTGGTAGCCTGTTCTTCCTTTTTCTTTTCCTCCCAAATACATCAACAACATATCCAAATAAGCAGTTCATATTTACTAATATTTTTAGCTTGCCTAGGCAAATAAATGTTAGCTTGAATTAATGCCCAGTACTCATGGATGTTATCATGTACTTTGTTGCTGTAGTTGTACTTTCAAGAACAATGCTAGCATATTGTGTGTAGGTTCTTTGGTAAAATATGTTTCATCTCTTTGTATACTGTTAAATTAATTTTTGCCACCATACACTGGTTAAACAAGAGCGCATATTACTTGTGAAACTACAAGTGAATGGGGCAAAAGCATCCTCAGAAAACTCATGTAATTATATATAAATCATGAATATTTACATTTACTCATCTACTGTTTTTTTTTACTTTATCTTTTTTTTTTTTTTGCATGCTGTTCTAGTTCTGTGCTTGCTGGAGACTGCAGCTGATACAGACTGAGGTCAGGAGAGAAATTAATATGATTTCAATGGACTTAGATGAATTCCATACAGTGTTAACCCTAAAAGATACGTTTTACTTTAGAGGTATTACCCATTACCCTAACCTTTGGCACTCTTTCAAAAATATGAACAGATTTTTTTTTGCTGCTTTCTTTTTCAATACCTTCCTATCAAGGAGTTAAGGTTTGGACTTTATTTTTTCTTTGTTTACTTTTCTTTTTTTTTAAAATATTTTTTTTCCTTCTGTTGTCTTTCTTAGACTTTTTTTCATTTTTTCCATTCTCCTAAATTTTTTTCTCTTCTTCTTTCCAGTTTGGCTTTCTCAGATGTTTAAAAGCAAATACTCAAAACAGTATTTGAGTTTCTGACAATTACAGTTAGTGTCAGCTCTCTTTTTCTTCCTGTGCTGAACCAGCTTTTAAAAGCCACACCAGCTCTCTCAGCAGGTGACTGCTGACTTGTACTGCTAGAAAATCACGGCTTTCTAGACAGTCAGTCAATGCCAGGGGAAGAAAGCTGCCTTGTGGCAGTTTTAATGACCTAAATTGAATTGGTACAATTGGATGAGGAAGGCTTGTGCATTACACAGCTGATTAAGAATTGCATGATCTATAATTCTATTGCACCAGAGAATGCCAAGTGACTCTTCATGTCAGTAAATGAGGACAATATATTTAGCAGCATGGAAAGTCACACTTGAGGCTCTTTTTCAGTGTTTTATGGCTACTGTATTTTCCACCAAAACCTGATACACCTGAGTATATACCAGAAATGTATGTATTAAACCCAGGAGAGTAACAAGTTGCTATCTATCTGTATTTTCTGACAATAAATCATTGGCATTTTCTTCCCATGGTACTAGTTACGAGTGTTCTAAAGAAGTGACTCAAATATCATGACTCAATGGCTCTTAAAGCAGTCTGCTGGGGAATATCTCAGACTTCAAAATATATTTTAGAAAAAACTTTTTTATTTTTGTGTTAAGAAGAAAGATTTTAAAACTGTCTCCTGCATAATTTTATGGGGTACATTATCAGAGTACTTTGGTTACATTAGTTAGTTACTTAGGTCATGTTATTAGCGCACTTAGGTTCATCTTTGTTCCCCTTTTGGCCGTGGTAGGACTGTTGCTTAAATGGGACAACTCACCTATGCAGAAGTGGGCATGGCACTGGGTAAGAGATGTATGGGGATAGGGGTGAGGGATTTTGGCTGAGTTACCATACATGACGAACCATATAGGATGTTTCTATATGTACAGAGGAGTAAGACAGAAAAGAACATGTTCCACAAAAAAATTATGTAATTTTATTTCAGTTCCAGCAACAAGGGATACAAAGAGTATTTTTCAACAGAGAGAAACTGTTTGTTCTTCCTTTGCTCCTTGTGGTAGTCCTTTCCTGCCATGTAGGGTAGATTGTTGTTACACACTAGAAGTACTAAAATCCCTATTAGGCCCTTCTTGTTCAAGCAAAGCTGTCACTGATTTCAATGGCAGCTCTGCCTGATTAAAGAGAATTGAATAGAGCCCTGAAGCAATGGTGTTTTGTCCTTGTCTTTGCTCTTCTGGCCCTTAACCACTACTTTTAAAGAGCTTGAAGCAATAGTGGCACCAGCAGTGTTTCAGGTGAACAAGCAAAAGGATAAAAAACAGTATCATGAGTTGTTTCAAGTGCTACTACAAGAAAAGCCGGTGTGTGTCATATTGAAAGAATTGAAAAAGGAAGGATGCATAGAAACATTTTTCAAATTTCTGTAGGATTTTAAATACATAAAACATCAACATATAATAAAAATATGTAAGCTTTGTTACTACCTTGTTACTACTTCTATTTATATGAATATTTGTACGTGAGGAAAAATTTCTTTACTGAAAGTGGTTACACATTGGAACAGGCTGCCCAGGGAAGTGGTTGAGTCCCCATCCCTGGAGGTATTTAAAAGACGAGTAGATGAGGCACTTAGGGACATGGTTTAGTGGACATGGTGGTGTTGGGTTGACGGTTGGACTCGATGATCTTAGAGGTCTTTTCCAACCTTAATGATTCTATGATTCTATGAATATGAATATGCTAAGTGGAACACCATGCATATGCTTATTCCAAGGTTATAACCACTGCATTGCTAACTCCATCCCAATACTGACAGACATTAAAAATACGATTTTTTTTTTTAAATTGTCATACTGAAATTACTAAATAAAATGCCAATTACACTGTTTTATATAAAGAGCTGAGGCAGGGATTGTTAGAACTAAGAGCATAACTCTTCACAGTATTAACTGAGAAATATGATTGAATAAAGGTGTGTTAGAAAAATATTGGACTTTTCAAGGTTTGAACACAAAGGTCCACCTCAGTGGGACTGATAAGACTAAATATAAATGGTTATATTGGAGTCCATCACTCTATAGTCCTTTTGTAGTCAAGTAAAAAATAACTGCTTTTAAGATGTGATTAATACGATTTAGATCTCTGCTTTCAGGTAGAAGTATCACTATATATACAGAAAGGAGGCTATGCTGACTAGCTCAGAGATGAACCATGTACGTTCAATCAGATGAACATGTTCAAAACATGTATTATATATAGGTGCAGAATCGTAACTACTGGAGGTGGTTTGGTCTTGGACAGTAGGACTGACTTAAAAAACAAAAAAAAAATCTAGCAAGCTTGTTCCTGCTCCTCTTTTTCTCCACTCCTCCAACAACTCAAGCTCAGTCTCAGAAGTCCCTGGCACAGGAGATTCCTAGTCCCATATCTTACCTTGCAGTGATCTTCCCTGCAGGCTAGCTGATATTTATTGGACAAAGTACTGTTCTTGCCTCCTGTTAGGATTATACATTCAAAAATGTGTATCAGTATCTTCAAAACAAAGCTATGTCTATTATTTCACTCAAAAGATAGAGAACACATAAAGCAAAGGGTTAAATCAACAGAATCCTGTGCACATTCTTCCTCTTCCTTGCTCTTTTTTTTTTTTTTTTTTTTTAAATATATGTGTTAAAAAAATCTCCTTGGTACCATATCTACTTGGGAACATCTATAAGACAAGTCTATCATGCCTTTTTTTTCCAGTCCCTGCCTATTTCTTTTAAGATACATTCAGCTTTCACTTGAATCCTTTGTCCAATGCTCTCTTTCAGATGCCAGCCTCTTAGACATATCTGTTCTGTTTAGACCAGAAGGATAGATCAAAGGTCCTGATTCTGGAAGGTGATGGAAATCTATTTTGACAGGATGAAACCAAATAGGAAATAGAGTTCCCCCAATGATACTTTATTCCCACAACAGTTTTGCCTTTCCTTTAAGGATCAAAGGAGGTAAATAGCACCTAAATGAGCTAGATGTGCTCCATACATTCAAGCAGGAGACTCTCACTCAAATAACTTGAATGTATTTGGTATTCCAATAAAACCTACATTGAGATTCCCTGACTTTCTTAAACATTTGGCAGATTTAGCAGAATGCTGTGTTCTGACCTTGTCTTCCCCTCCCATAGCTTTTTTGGGTGTCATGACAATCCCATCAGATTAAGCCATCATGACTCAATTTATTTCCACCTGTATTTTTCATGCAGTCATTTTTCAGCAAACCCATAAAAAGAAAAAATAACTCACTCACTGCAGCATGGATTCATGTTTCCCAAATCACGTAACCATTCACAAAGCTGGTTGCAATTTATAGACTGGTGTGTTGTGGATAACATTATTTCTACTAGAAGAATGGCTTTATGTAGCACCCAGCAGAATACAGTTAATAATGCATTGCTTAGCATTTTGAATAATTTTAGCAAAGGAATAATTTTAGCACTATAAACTTACTTGATATGACTGTTTCCCCTACAGACCTTCTTTATGGCTTTGCTCATAAAATCATTACATATCTTGTTGACTTACCTCTCTAGCTTTCTTTTCATAGTAAATATAAAGCAAAATGAAGTGAATTAAAAAGGTGCATTCCTCAATGAAAAATTTGAAGGTGTTAACGGAACACACTCTAAAAAAGCTCTTTCAGTTGGAGCTTATTTAATATGCCTGGTTTGATTTGAATTCATTGTAGAGAGTTGTCAAAAGTCTGTGCATTTCTGGTCTCCTACTTAAGTTCTCTACATGGATACTACTATCACTTAAGGCTTAAGCCATGACTTAAAATATTCTTAGAACTTCCACATACTCAGTGTATAAAACTGGTTATCATTCTTGCTATACAATTAGGGTTAAATACACGTATCCAGCATGATTTTATTTAATAATTTCAAATTTCTACAGACTCTCCATTTAGAAACTCAAACCTAGAAGGGATAACTTAATTCACTGAGTCTAGCTCATTGATCTAGCATTAAAAACTATTATCCTTTCCATAAACACAGAAACATCTGTGTTAAAAGCAGCTGAGTTTTGGTTGGTTTTTTTGTTTGTTTGGTTTTGACACTGTTTTATTTTGGCTTAAATGATTATCTTACCTCTGTGTGGCATACCTACAACTCTTAGATTTCATTAACTAGGTTAAATGAGCCAAGTTTTTCTTCTCTTCTCTTGTAAAACACACTTTCCATTCCCTTGGTTACATTATCTCCTTCCTCTTCTTGATTCCCTTTGACTTCTTTTTTCTCAAACCTGGTTGACCAGGACTGTACCCTGATGAATAAATTTGATAGAAGTAATATTTCCTTAATTCTGCTGAAAAATTTATCAACTGTTATGTCTTACACTTGCATTTCTCTTTCACAGATGGAAAATGCTGGTACTTCATAGACATCCTATGATCAAACTCTTGTCCTTCTCTTCCTTCTCAATTTTCAGCTGATAACTCTGCTGACAAAAACTTTTGCTTATTAAGCACAAAGTGTGTGACTTTATATCTGCATTACACACACTTAATTTCATTTCTATTACCGCAGTTCTCAAGGTCATCAAGTCCTTGCTACAATATCCTTAACTGCTGCTTGATGATGTTTCCAACATAGTGTCTTTGGCAAACTTCATTATTATATTTCTAATATCCATGACAAGATCACTAATGAAATTAAGTAAGATTGATCCCTGGGCTGATCTTTGATCTGCTAGTATCTCTGATACTTTTCTTTTTCAGTATTACCTATTTACATCTTGTCTGTTACAAGCTGTTTATTCACTCTATAATTCCTCTATTAATCTCTGGCCTTTTTCCCCATATAAAACTAATATTTCCCATGTTGTGCCACGTTAGACACTTTACTGAAATTCAGGTTAATGGTGTTTATCAGCTTCCTTTTTTTTCCCAGAAAAAAACCATTTTATTGAAGAATGTTGTGATATTATTCTGTCATAATTCACCTTTCCAAACTTGTGTTGCACTTTCTCCCAGTTTCTGTATACCTCCATGTATTATCTTCTTCTTTAAAGTCTTCTCTGTAGTCCAGGATTTTGAGTCTTACTGAGATCAAGCTTACAGACATATAATGGCTCAGATCTTAATTTTCCTGATTGCAAGTGAAGGTATAAAGTTTTCAGTTTCTCCATCTTACAATACCTTCTGACACCATGAAATTACAAAAATCATCTGCTATCAAGTCTGAAATTCCACTTTTCTATCACCTTTAAGACTTAGTTGCCTTTTCTCTGCTCCTCTCTGCAATCTCTATTTGCAAGTGACTTGCTATTGCTATGATCCTTTCCCTAGGCCGCATCTTGCTAGTTCTGGTCTTTTTTTGCCCCAGGACATATTTTTCTTTTCCAACAGAATCAATCTCACCCTGACTCTGGAGAAGTTCACTTTATCTAGTAACTCCCACTTTTAAAAGAATGGAACATAGAAACTGATAAGAAAGAAATAAGACTTTGCCGGTCTTCACCAACAAGTGCTCGAGCGTCACCGCCCAAGCCGCAGGAGGCAAAGGCGGGAACTGGGAGAATGAAGAGCTGCCCACTGTGGGACAACATCAGGTTTGAGACCATCTAAGGCACCTGAAGGTGCACAAGTCCATGGGACCCGATGAGATCCATCTGCAGGTCCTGAAGGAACTGGCGGATGAAGTTGCTAAGCCACTATCCAGTGTATTTGAGAAGTCGTGTCAGTCCGGTGAAGTTCCCACTGACTGGAAAAGGGGAAACATAACCCCCATTTTTAAAAAGG
>NW_008794578.1:515133-526415 GCF_000699145.1 Aptenodytes forsteri
CTTCCAACCCAAACTATTCTATGATTCTATGATTCTAATACAAATCCATCCCAATGCAATACAGATACTTGATTATATTACGACATTTATCTTTAGGAAACTCCAAGCATCCTTGAAAAATCAAGCTCTGTTACTCCACATTCTCAATTATTTTAATTACCATTTTGGCTTATCAAACATTCTGTCTTTTAAGTTTGAAAAGCTTGGTTTTGGATTTATTTTAATTTGTTCCAGTGTTCTTAATACAACTTCATTTTCACTTATTAAACTTTCAACTCTGTACTGCCCCTAAAATAAAGACAGTTGTTTTTGGTTCAGTGACTATTTGCTGAAGAAATGTGTAGGCTCTGTTCTCTGTGAATATCTGGGCAATTATTGAAAATAATTCTCAATTTGAAGTTTAATTAAAAGTAGGTTTAAATTTAAAAGCAACTTATTAAGCATAACTGGGAAACCTCTGCAACTTTTCCCAGAGTTTTCCAGGTGGATTTTTCTCTTTCATACTATTATGTATTTTGTGTCTGCCCGTTTCTCCTCTTCAGAGCAACCACATTATCGTGCAGTTCCTTTCGTTTTTACTAGTTAGATCAATCTTCTCATACATTACTGATCTTAAGTGAACATAGAAGTTTTTACCTGATAAAGCTTATTTGGTTACAGAATGTTGTTGGATAGCTGTGCCCAAAAAAGAAAAGAGCACTTAACAAGAGTATGAATAAAATGTTCATATTGATGTAGTTACATAAAATGTTCTTAGTGTAAGCCAGGTGTATTATGAAGTGACGTATTAATATGACACCTGTGCCACAGACACTTGTGCTTGAAAGACAAGAAGGCTGTTTTATATTTTTGTCCAAGTTAAAAAAAAAAAAAAAAGTTACCCTGTAGCAGTCTGTGAAATATGAGGTGTATATGCTGGTAGGACATGAATGCCAAATATGATGAACTCCTTATATGCCTCATCCATTTAACCAACCAGATGCTTGCAACTGGAGTTTTAAAAAGCAACAAATAATGATGAGGGTAAGAAGTTTTCCATGCATGTAATTGCAGCAAGATGTTAGAAGACATATGAAAAAGATGAAAATTCGTGGTAGAAAACTCATCTAAGAGGATATGTACAACTTTAATTATGTACATGGAAAGCCATCGCTAGTAATCTTTGGATTCAAGCTGCCGGATGACTGAACTCTTTATCTTCCCATTTGATTAGTTGTGTGCCAATACTTTTATTTGTTGTTTGCCTAAATAAAGGATGAATCTTCTGTCAAGGCGTGTGAATATTTTGAAGAGGCGGACATACTTTGGAGGAGCTAAGTATGACTAGCAGATGATGAGCCAAACCTTTGAATTGCACTGCTATCGCAAGAGTTGAAAAGCTTGAAACAGACAACAGTTACATCTCTCACTTCCTCTGTCATTCACATCTGAGATGTGCAAGACTCTGTGGGAGATGTTTAGTTTCACATTCAGATGATGGGCTGGCCTTGTACATGAGTGCTGATGTTCAGGATGATTTAAGTAGACATCTAAGGAATACTGAAGATAAGATTTCTGAAAGGTCATAGGAGAGGGTGACTTGACATTGTAGAACAGCCTGCCATAGCAGAAAATACTGACGTAGCCATTTACAATGAACTATAAATGACTCACTTTTTACAAAAGCTTTATGGTAAGTACAGACAAATATGACAGCAATAGGAGCAATAAGAAGAAAAATATAAAACTTCTGGAAAAAATCATACCTTAGTGAAATGATTGCATGAATGTCTTTAGTTGTCTAAAATATGGGCTAGAAATACCTAAGCCTTTTTGGTTTTTTTGGGGGTTGGTTGTTTTTTTGTAGTTTGCAGGGGTTTTTTTGTTGTTTTTTGTACTTTATAGCTATGTAGGAAATGTTTATTTTATAAGAATATCAGGAATATCAGTGTACTTTTAATATAGGACATTACTAGTCTCATTAGACATTTTGGACAAATGAAGGAACAGGTTCTATGTTCTACAGAAATTCACTTCTATGTCTTATTTCAGCTAAAGTCTAGTATTTCTTTAATGCAGCCTTTTTTTGGCAAGCTTTATGAGCTTTCAGATTTTGTTTTTGAAAGTTCAAGTATTCAATGTAAAAATAAAGGAGGAATTAGTTCACTTCATTGGAGGCAAGATTAGTAAAATTATTTAGTGGCTAACAAAGAACAGAACAGCTTATAGGCTTTCTTGAGTTGTGTTTTCAATGTGAATGCCATAGAGCTTTAGTTGCTTCCTGAGACAAAGATCAGGTCAATTTCTTTTACTTTCATTGATGAAAAAAAAAAAAAAAAATTACATAATGCTTAGCTGGCTGCTGACTCACCTTGATACCCTAATTGCCTTATGGGGTGTTGTCTAGTATCTTCTAACACTTCATGGGGGTTATTATGATACAGAAGTTCTTTGTAGCTCACACGGACCTTTTAGTTTGCTGGAGAATAACCCTTATACGTGCCATTCAAATAACTGAGAAGTCAAAGCTCCAACTGAAAACATTCAGGGGCACAGTCAAGATAGATGAAGTCTGTACTTTAAGACTGAGAAGGGACTGGATGACAGCCACTGATAGAAGATTAACATTATTCAGAATTCTTTCTAATCATTCTGGCCAGAGACTTTTGTCAATTCTGTGCTAGTATTCATAAATATTTTCCAAAGAAAATACATAGGAACTCTTAAATGCTTCCTATTTTCATATTAGGAATATGAAAAAGCTAAGGGAGAAATAACCCTGAGGGGTAATTTTCAAGTTCTACTTGAACTAGGTAAGGGAAAAAAAATAAACGAAAGAGCTGGCATCTAGGTAACTACTGCTTCCTTTAAATTATAAGATTACTATGTATTACGAATTGCCACAATACAAAACAAAAATTGCGACATGTTGAAGTGCTGAAAAGCAATACTTTAAAGTGCTTTTATTTATCATATGTCTCAATGTGATTTATAGGTTATGAAATATTTGTGATGTTTGTTTTATATTATGTCCAGTCGCTTTACTGGTTCTTCCTAAGCAATTAAACAACACAAGTATTTATATATTTTTTCTTTTGCAGCTGAAAATAAAACAAAAGGAATACCTGACATTTATCCCCATGGTAATTGCTGTCTTCTAATTCCTTTTTTGCAGTTCAGTGCTTCCATTTCAATAAAGATGATATCGTTATGCCATTACTTTAATTATAATATTCAATATCTTATCAAAATGAAAAGTCAGTATATTTTTCCCAAGGGCTATAATTCTGTAGAGTGCATGTTTGAAGTTCAGATACATTTTTAAGCATACAGCACTGAAAGACTACCATTTGGGAATTAATGATTTACAATGTATATATTTATGGCTGAAGAGAAGGTTTTCTTTTTTTTCTGTATTGTATACACACAGTTCATGTTTATGAATGAGTTATAAACAAATATTAACACATTGAAGAAAAACTGAAAAGAGAGAAATTTCTGTTATTCCAGCTCTTTGGGGGTAAATACCCAAAATACATCCTTTAAAAAGAAACATTTTTTTTTAATAGTCACACCTTAAAAGCTGTGGGTAACAGTGATGAAGTACACTATTGGAAATATGGGTTTCTTTACAAAGTCATGTTCACTTCTTCCATTGTATTCATTTTTGGTATTGCAACACTACTGAATTAGGGTTTCTTAATAGTAAAGTTCATGGCTGAGGAATTGATCTTCAGGGGATGACAGATCTGAAAACTGGGTGCAAGAACACAGGGTTATCTCTGCTAATTAGAAGGAAGCAATAACTGTGGGTCAGAAAGTATTAAAAATTATCCCTTGAGAAACTCTTTTAAACAAGTGAAGAGGAAAAAAAGCAAAACAACATAACTTCCTTTATGACCTTTTTCATTTACAGTCGGGTGTTGGGACACCGGTGGTCGAAATGTAAATAACTACATGATTGGTAGTGTGAGACTCCTAAAATATCTGTGCTTAGTGAGAGGAGTTAATGACAAAGACAGACTGAAATAGAAGTGAGCTCTCGCATTTTCCATTTTTAGCTGAATCCTCTGTTTTACTGCAACATTAACTCCAGTATTTGATATCTCTCCATTTTAAACAGCACAAGCTACTCTTATTTTTAATGTTCAGTGCAGTAGCTTGGAGTTGAGAGGCCTTTTACCTTTCAGTTGTTGGTCAAGGTTCCCCGAAGTCATGTATGTAGCATATGTTCTCTGACTGAAGGTCTCTTGTCTGCTGATTTATCTATTACCTCTTTTAACACTTCTCAGTGCAATACCTGGCACACTTATCTTAATTATTTTAATCTGATGACATTTGTCAGATATAGGAAAATAACACCATATCTAACCAGGTAAATCTGAAGCACTTTTTATTTTTACTAATTCTATCTCTGTTCCCTTTCTAACCCTCATTGTGCCAACCACAGCAGAACTCATCTCACCTAACCTTAGACTTTATAAATTGATTGTTTAATCTTAGCTCCCTCTAGGGACAATGAAAAGAGATAGAAATGCTTTAGGGAGTCATTTCTTCTGTCTATTCATGTCAGAGTTGCTTCTCTCTTGTCAGTAGAGGAAGTTCACTTTAAGCTACATACGTATGTGGTGGGTCAACCTTGGCTAGCTGCCAGACCCCCACCCAGCCACTCTCTCAAAGAGGACCGGGGAGAAAATAAGATGCAAAAGCTTGAGATAAGGACAGGGAGATCACTTACCCATTACTGTCATGGGCAAAGCAGTCTCAAACTGGGGAAAATTAATTTAATCTGTTGTCAGTTAAAATAGATTTGGATAGTGAGAAGCAAAGACAAATTAGAACAACACTTCCCCCCCCACCTTTTTTCCCAGGATCAACTTCACTTCTTCATTCTCAACTCCTCTACTTCCTCCCCCACCCCAACTGACACATACCAAGCAGTCCATAACAGCTCCTCTCTGCCATTTCTTCCTCCTAACACTTTTCCCCTGCTCTAGCATGGGCTCTCCATTGGCCACAGTCCTTCAGGAAACATCTACCTGCTCTGGTGTGGGGTACTCCACAGGCTGCAGTGTGGATGGATATCTGCTCCACCATGGTCTTCTCCACAGGCTACAGGAGAATCTCTGCTCCAGCGCCTGGAGCACCTCCTTCTTCTCTGACCTTGGTGTCTGCAGGGCTGTTTCTCACACTTTTTGTTCCCTCCTTCTCCTCTCTCTGTGGTATTTCCTCCCTTTCTTAAAAACATTTTCCCAGAGTCACCACCACCTTGGCTGCTGGGCTCAGCCGTGCTCTGTGGTGGGTCGGTTGGAGCCAGCTGGATCTGGCTGTATCCGGCACGGGGCAGCCCCAGCCTCTCCTCACAGAGGCCGCCCTGCAGCCTCCCTGCTGCCAACACCTTGACAACTATGCCTGGTACAACATAATATCTTGATGGTAACACGAATAGATTTCTGAGGGACAGAGTCAAACATGTAGGAGATGGGGTTTTTTTTGTGGAGTGGACATTTTAGGACCATAAAACTATACTTACACATGTATAGCACGTACACAGCCCCACAAGAAACTGCTTAATTCAAGCCAGATTAAAAGTTTTGGCCCGTACATTTATTTTGCATGTAGGTGATTGTTCATATTCACTTTTGAGTTGCATTTTCTTAATGATTTTGTATTTATTGATTTAAATATTACTATTTTTTCTTGAATTAATTGTCCTTGGATTGTTTAAACAGTCAGTTTTGAGAGCTCAGAACTCAGTTTTTAAGATTCAGAAATTATACTTTAGACCAAATTTTAGTATAGAGACATGCTTTCATTTGGATGCCAAATGAATAACCAAATTATTAAAGACAATTTGACAGTAGCCAGTAGTTCCTGTTGGGAAAACTGTGACCATAAGATCACTTACTACTGATACTAAGTCTCCTAAATGGTTAGTGCTCAATGCTATAAAATGTGAAAGACAGTCCTGGTAACAATACCTGTTAGTAGAATACTGTCACCTTCTGGAGGTATAATAAAAATATCGCAGATCCAATAACAGGTTAGACTTGAACTCTCATCTTCTACACTGTAGTCTGTGTTCCAGCCCTTGGATTGAGTGTACTGGGAAACCCAGACCACCAAATATATATTTCCTTTGAGGTCCTTAAGACAGATGGGACTTCCTTATGGAGACCTTCAGAGAATTTAGCACTCTCTGCTATCTATATAGGGAATCTCCTACTCTAGGCACCTTCATATAAATTAGGTGGACTGGATTCTTGATATTCTTCAGGAGTTAAGGTTCTAATTTAATTCAAAATATTTTAAAATGAGAAATAAAGAAACACTATGTCAAACTAACACTGGAGTCAGAAGTGTTCATTTCTGTTGAAATTGAATATTCCTGTTAAGTCTAAAATGACTTTTTGGTTAGGGGATTAATTTTGGTGAAATATTTGAAATATTTAATTTCAGCTAGACAATTTTCCTGAGTTTTTTTTCAGTTCATCTAATGAATCAAATAATTTCTTATTCACGCAGGTCTACTGTGCTGAAAACACTATGGAGAGTAGGGTGCCAAGAGAAACAATTTGTGCATCTCTGCAGAACAGCAAAGCTGATGCCAGTAATACATTTTCTTCAAAAGGAATGGAAGAACATAAAAATTATCATCAGAATGGGAATTGATCTATATTATATAGTTGTTTGACCTTGTTAGAGTTTCTGATACAAACAGGATGTTAAAATTCACAAAGATGGTGACTAGAACATGCAAAGGTACGGTATAACCTGTTGTTTGTTAAAAGAAGACCTGCATAAAAACATGATTCTCTAATCAGTTTCCACCCACCCTCAAAAAGGATATTACCAGTATAAAGCACAAATAGCCATCTCAGAACACAAAGCCAGCTAAAATATTTAAAATAACTTTTAAAATATCAAGTATCAGTGAGAAAAGAGGACACTGCTGAAGATGTCTTCCACTTAGTAAAACAAGATTTTTAAAAAAGTTTTTAATTATTTAAAAATATTTCTTAGTATTTTCTGACTCTACTAACAGCACAAAATATCTCCAACTAAGTCCCATGTTAATCTCAAATCTGATTAACAATATTTTATACAGTCCCTCATTAATGTTATAGAAGATATTGAGTAAATAATAAATTCCTTCCTTTGTTGCT
This sequence comes from Aptenodytes forsteri, assembly GCF_000699145.1. Lineage (NCBI taxonomy): Eukaryota > Metazoa > Chordata > Aves > Sphenisciformes > Spheniscidae > Aptenodytes > Aptenodytes forsteri. The sequence continues at coordinate 522,279 of NW_008794578.1, forward strand.
AGTATATTTGGTAAACAAGGCTGGTGATACCAACCCTTGGTATAAAAGCTTTTGATATACTCCTTTGGAGTTTTTTACTCATCTCTTCCATCTTTAAAAGCAGTCTAGAAACATAAATAGCAATCATAGTAGGACTGGATGGCTCAGGGAATTAGTAGTCAGATTCAGAGCCTTTTCTTTCCTTCCTACTAATCTAAATCTACCTTGACTTGTTGCCAAAGGTTGTTGCTAGATAACAATTCAATGGAATATTCTTATTTGTTATGCTTATTTGTGACCTCAGCCTATGGCACAGCCCTCATGTATAAAATTGTTCTGTTGCTAGTAGTATCAATAAAGTTGTCATGGACGAATGGGTATAGATAAAGACTTATTTCCCCCCCCGCCCCCCGTCTCACAGGACAATGTGGGAACCTTATGCTGCAGCTCCCCATGCTGCAAATAAAGAGTAATTCTTTTCCGAGGATGACAGGAAAATGTTTTCATGAGCATGAAAATTCACCTGTTTTAACAAAGTGAAGGGTGGTATGGCGGAGGGAGCTCTGACAGCAGTGGGTAGAACAATAGTGTTACAAACATGTCAAACTTGAAAGGAGCTACATTAACAAGTCAATCTCAAGCAAGTAACCTCCTTTGGGAAGATTCTTTGAAAGGAGAAGTGCAGTTAGCAGTCTAGCTGTGTCACTCTGATTTATACATTTTTTTAAACAGCCTTCTTGGTCAAAAACATCCTCATTAACTTTATTTTCTATTTTCAGCATGCATTTATCGTAGCTGGTTTACTCCATTCAGTTTCATATGTCTGCTTTTCATTCATTTATTGACTTTGCAACCGAGACAGTAGCTACAATACAGAGTTTTGCTGAATATTTTCTGAAAGCGCATGTGATGTGCATATCTCCTTTGTCTAGGTTGACAGCCATATCCTCTGAGAATTCCAATGAGTTAGTGAGTCTTTACCTCCCTTGTCTCTCCTTAGGCCATTTTAAAATAATGGCATTATGTTGGCTACTCTCCAGTCCTCTCAGATTTCACTTGCTCTATGTTGAAGAGCAGAATTATATAAAAGTGTCTGCCAAAGCTTCTTCAATTTCGCTCCTTACTTCCTTAACCCTTTTGGACATACGTTGTTTGGTCATGGCCCTATCAATTTTAAAAAGCCATTTCACCTTATAATAACGATACCTGACACACCCTGTACATATTCTAATTCCTAATCATCCATCTCCATAAATCTGATTTCAGATGTAGTCAAATATCTACTCTCATCTTTTAGAAGGCCATATATAACCATTATTTAATGTATCCTCAATCCCCTTATACTCTTTCTAGGGGATAGATTGCAACATTAAAGTTTCTTTCAGCAATAAGGATATGTCTAGAGCTCAGGACTGGGCTAGAGAATTAGTTTTGATTCAGAATTGCAATAAATTTTCTGTTTCTTTCCTGCTCTAGGGAGGAAGCAGCCTGCAGCTGAATTATAGCTGTGATAGTTATTTGCTTCTTCACAACAACTCGCTGTCCCAGAGACATTGTTTTCCTCAATGCCCTGCAGTCTGCAGGTTTGCAGCCCTGTCAGGGAAGCAAGAAGTGCTTTATATTTCTTTGCTTCTCTACATGGACATGTCAGAATCATAATTATTAGCTCTTGAAAGGACCTCAAGAAGCTATGTAGTCCGTCCTCTCATTCCAGGGTAAAATCAGCTATACCAAAGCTTGTTTGTGTTATCTATTCTTAATAGCCTTCACTCATGGAGATCCCATAACCTCCTTGAGCAATCTGTTCAATGCTTATTTAAATTTTAGTTTTACAACCTTGCCTTAATTTTATTCTATAATTCTTAGAAACAAGATTAAAAAATAATGTATGCTACTTCACACATTGCAGCAATTGAAAAACCTCTTAATGCTTCTGCATGTGAGACACTGATTATGCCTAACAAAAGTTTAAAGACAAAGCCTGCGGCTGATCCTAAACACTTACAAGATCTATTTGATGTGAGCTGTCCCACTGAAATCAAGATGACAGATGATTATAAATATTTTATATTGTCACCTACCAATGTTTTTTAGCTGTAAAAGTTTTCAGTATTGAATAGTATGCTGATTCTGATGTACTTTTATGAATATAACACTAATCCTAGCTGGGTCATGTGCAGGAAGTGAAACTAGAGCCTCTGAATCTAACAGAAAAAGCTGTTACAATCTGAGTTACATTCTTAGCTATATCCACTTGAAAGCATTATTAAATTAGGAAATCTCTGTATGTGTCTTCTCTTTCTGATGACTGGACAGAGCCCAAAATGATGTTGACATTACTGCTTCAACCTGATGCTAGACATTTAAAAAAACAAGCCAACAAAACTCTATGGTCCAGACACATGAATTGGTATCATATAACAGTCAATATCAAATAAAGATCCACCGTGGATCATCAGAGTCACAGAATCCTCCACTGAGGCAAAGGTTTACCTCAGTTCTTTCCCTGAGACCACAGGCCATGGCTGAATAGCTGTGCAGGTACCACAGGCCACCTGGCAAATGCTGACTTTTTATTCTGCTGTAACTTTTGCATTTGTTTTTTGAAGAACTTCTTCCTGGGTTTCATTAAGTGTAATGAAAATTTCCATGTTAAAAATGTGAAGAGTAGAATTCAAATACTGATTATGGGGACCCACTTCTCCTGTTGAGTGTGTAGGTTGTACTGTGACCATTTTAAAGACCATTTTTAAGATAATTTTTAAGAGCAGAAAATTTGTCCTGGAATTCCACACTTTCTAAAGACACTAGCCATTTAGAAAATTTGCCTCTGCCTCTTACATTAAAGATTGTAATGGTTACTGAGCAGGCAAGCCATGATGTCCCTTTGATAACATAGAGAGAGGAAGATACGTTTAATTGTATCTACTAAAGCCATGACCTAAATTCTTCTCTTTCCTTTTCCTCTGATGACAGCTGATAAAAGGTTGTTTTATTTTTTTAATCTTTGCCCCCTTTTTTATTTTTTTATGTCTTTCCCTATGTTAAGTCACGGAGAAAAGGAACACAGCAACGTGCTCCTTTGTCATATGTTGTTCCTACTGCAACTTTAATTGCGTAGCTCTGTATAACTGACCTTTGTCTTGCATTGCATTGTAAATTACAGCCTAGGTTTTTTTTATGCTTCACCAATAGATGTGTTACATGCTGGATTGCTGAAAATGAGTTGTCATATTTATAAGCAAAATAATTCTAGGAAAACAGAGCCCTATCAGAGCTCACAAGAGGGCTAGCCATATTCTCTATCATTTGTTATATTAAAATTTTAACAGGTGGGTCTCAAAGGCAAGGGTATCAGCCCAAACATACCAAGAAATTTAGATAGACCAAGGAAACATGACTCATACACAAAGCCAAGCACTTACTTTTAATCTAATTAATGTATTATCAGGCCAAACAAAGAGTTATGAGACAAGTTGCAATTAGGTTAGCACTTATAGTCCAAATTCCCTAATTTTTGTAGCTCATCTCAGGTTATGATACAGTTCAAACTTATATACACAAACTTTCTGGTATCTATCCCTTTTTCTGCTGTTATGCTGTCACCCAACACTGAGGGGACAGACAGGTTCTCTTAGGGATCCCTGGCAGAATGATGATAGCAATAAATCGTAGTTACAATTAAAGCTTTATTTTCTTAATGGGATTTAATGATTAGTATAGCACAGAATTTATGATTAGAATGGCACAGGATTTCTATAAGCAGAATCAATATAGTACAATCTATAAGTAGTGTAATACAGAATTTATAGTACAACTTAACTTATGAATTCTAACTACCTAGACCCTAACTTAAATTAACTTATGATTTCTAATCACCTGGACCATCTGCAGGTCAGGTCAGATCTTAATACATGGTTTGCTGTATCATTATAACAATCATATCTAGATTCAAAAATCATATAAAAGAATACGAGTCACTTCACTCAATCCTCAGAGGAATGAGAGAATGGTGGAGGTGTCCCTGGCCACCAGGGGGTCACAGGTCTCATTGTCCAGCAGCAGTTCTGGTCCAAGATTATAGAATTATAGAATCATATAGGTTGGAAAAGACCTTGAAGATCATCAAGTCCAACCATAAACCTAACACTGCCATGT
>NW_008794578.1:527541-528556 GCF_000699145.1 Aptenodytes forsteri
CATTTGCTAACTTCCAGTCAACTGGGACCTCCCCGGTTAGCCAGGACTGCTGATAAATGAGGAAAAGTGGCTTGGTGAGCACTTCTGCCACCTCCTTCAGTACGCTTGGGTGGATCCCATCCGGCCCCATAGACTTGTGTATATCTAGGTGGTGTAGCAGGTCGCTAACCATTTCCCCTTGAATTATGGGTGCTTCATTCTTCTCCCCGTCCCTGTCTTCCAGCTCAGGAGGTTGGGTACCCCAAGAACAGTTGGTCTTACCATTAAAGACTGAAGCAAAGATGGCAGTAAGTACCTCAGCCTTTTCCTCATCCCTTGTCACTATGTTTTTCCCCTGCATCCAATAAAGGATGGAGATCCTTCTTAGCCCTCCTTTTGTTGCTAATGCATGTATGGAAACATTTTTATTGTCTTTTATGGCAATAGACAGATTAAGTTTTAATTGGGCTTTTGCCCTTCTAATTTTCTCCCTGTATAACCTCACGACATCCTTGTAGTCCTCCTGAGTTGTCTGCCCCTTCTTCCAAAGGGGCAAAGCTCTCTGTTCAGCCAGGCCGGTCTTCTTCTCTGCCAGCTCATCTTTCAACACATGGGGACGGCCTGCTCCTGTGCCATTAAGATTTCCTCTTGAAGAATGTCCAGCCTTCCTGGACTCCTTTGTCCTTCAGGTCTGCCTCCCAATAGACTCTGTCAACCAGGCTCCTAAACAGGCCAAAGTCAGCCCTCCAGAAGTCTGTTGTGGTTTAACCTTAGTCGGCAACTGAATACCACACAGCCGCTTGCTCACTCCTCCCCCTTCCCCCCGGTGGGATGGGGGAGAGAATTGGAAGAGCACAAGTGAGAAAAACTCATGGGTTGAGATAAAAACAGTTTAATAATTGAAATAAAATAATAATTACAACAATAAAATGTAATAATAATAATAATAATAATAATAATAATAATGAACAAAGCAAGTGATGCACAGTACAATTGCTCACCACCCGCCAACTGATGCCCAGCCAGTCCCCAAGCA
>NW_008794578.1:528997-529789 GCF_000699145.1 Aptenodytes forsteri
TACCTAGCAACAACTGAAACATCAGTGCGTTATCAACTTTGTTCTTGTCCTAAGTCCAAAACACAGCACTGTACCAGCTACTAGGAAGGAAATTAACTCTATCCCTGCCAAAACCAGGACAAAGTCCAAGGTAGCAGCTCTGCTAAGCCCCTTCCTTACTTCTCTGAGAATCGAAAACTATCATTTTGTGATGGCTCTCCCCAGGACGGCCTCCAGTGATCCAAGTTCCCCACTTAGGCCTGGTAATTGCTTGATTTTATATACAGTGCTCTGTGTGCTGATACACTTCCCTGTTCTCTGATGGGGTCATCAGCAACACTTGGTTGGCTGAGTGCCTAGGACCTTCAAGGCTGGTAAGGAAAGGGTGTAATTGGCCTGGCGCCCAGGAATCTTAAGGCCGGTAGGGAGGGAAGAAGAAATCTGTTTGATTTGTCTACTTGGTTCACAGGACCATCAGGGCATGATAATGAGAGGAAAGGGAACGAATACATGAGCCACTTGGTTCACAGGACCATCAGGGCCTGATAATGGGAGGAAAGGGAATGAATACGTGAGCCACTTGGTCACAGAGAACGACTGCTTGTCTTATAAAATAGCATTAGTTATGCTAAACACATTACCAGGGGTCGGGAGCAGGGAGTAATGGTCATATATGGTCACTCTTCTTATACTCCTTGGGTCTTAGGTTTGATGAAACCAGTTTTGAAAGACTCTAAACTAGAGATGTCAGTGGAGGGGAACCTCAATCCATCCCACTACTCCTACCAGATGCCAGGGCCAGCAATAGATAGA
>NW_008794578.1:533226-536649 GCF_000699145.1 Aptenodytes forsteri
CCCAGGGAGGTGGTGGATGCCCCATCCCTGGAAACCGTCAAGGTCAGGTTGGAGGGGGCCCTGAGCAACCTGATCTAGTTGAAGATGTCCCTGCTCATGGCCGGGGTGTTGGACTAGATGACCCTTAGAGGTCCCTTCCAACCCAAACTATTCTATGATTCTAAGAAGAGGCAGATCATGGCAAATTATCATCCCAAATTCTTTGCCAGGAGGAGTCTGATGTTAATGCTAATGATTTCTTCATTCTCATTTAGGCAGATCATGGCAAATTATCATCCCAAATTCTTTGCCAGGAGGAGTCTGATGTTAATGCTAATGATTTCTTCATTCTCATTTGGATCACCTTGAGGTCATTTTTATTCTTTTTTGACGGCACAACCTGCTTACTTGTTCTTTTCTTCATTGGCTTGCAATTCAATATCATATCTGAATTTACTATATATTTTATGCTTTAAATATGTTGCATATTTGTTCTTGGTTCTCTTTCTTATCTCTATAATATGTTTTAGTTTGTTCCCAAAATCAGTCTATCAAGAGATAACACTCTCTTGTCTTGGACCATTGCATGTTGTGGGCTGGTAGTTGCTGCTCACTTCTTAAAACCAAATAATTACTCAGAGCCATACCTAATATAAATCAACACTTCTCTGCTAAATTTGGTAGTGGTTAATAATAGCCAGAGATCTTCCCTAGTTACTGTACATTTAGACACATTTATTACGTTATGTAGTGCTTGTAAATAATTGATAGCAAGTTAATTGATGGCACATAGTAAACAGTTTTGGTTTTTTTTTTTCCTGAAAGAATAAGCACGTGATCACCTTCACCTGAATCTGAAATTCATTTGGAAACTAACTTACTGAGAATACTGTTGTAACGGGTTGGATTAGCTGCTAGTTCTTAAAAAACCAAACCAAAACAAAAAAACCCACAAAAAGACTTTGAAGGTTGCTGGGACAAAGTGGTAAAAAGAGATAATAAAGAATAGCAGTGGGCATTATTTCTTGTCTTATTCACTTACCTCTATAATGAACCAAATATCAGATTATGCCTTGTTGAACTCATTGAAGAGTCGTTAATGTGACTGAGAGTCTATGTACTTCTTTTACTGTCTTCACTGAATGAAGAAATCTGACAAGATTTCTCATATAAATCACATTTAAGTCATAAATCATAAAATTTGTTCCTTCAAAATTTATATTTAAAAGAGAGGAAGGAAAAGATTATGTCTGAAGGAGGTCTGCAGCCTTCTGCAATTTTAGCAGTTATTTAACAATGTTGTGTACTTTGTCCTGTCTCTGACTCCTGCTAAGAAGATGTGCATTTGATTTGTTCCTGTTAGACTCGTGAACATTATAGGAAAAATCTCAAATTTACAAAGATAAAATTCATTTAGTTTGGTACACAATCATTCATCTTAATTATGTCTGATATCTTCACCATTATACAATGAGTTTCCCAGAAGAACAGAAACTCACATTCTGTCTCCTTTAGGAATCCTTCATTGAAGGAGATAAGTTATTTCAGTCCTCTGAGGAAGCTAATAGTATAGTTGAAGCATCATGAAAAATAAAGAATAATGGCTTGTATTCATCTCGAACAGGGAAATACCACACTGTCATGCCTGCTAACCATAACTCCTAACACTGCTTTCTTGAAGGGTAGTAGACTATAGCACATAAGATTTTGAAGCAAGAGATTTATAAACTTTTAACAAAAGACAAATTTTTTTATACCTTTTCTGCCTTCATTGAAATCAATGAGAGTTTGTTTCTGAACTCAAAGAGGAACTATATTAGATAATTTTTTATTTCCTGTGAGGGATATTTTGTTTATATTGTGCAAAGATAGTGAAACCACTAAAAGAATATATTTTATACTCTAAGCATCTCCATCATTTGCATAGAATACTAGTTGTAACCAAAATAAGACACATTATCATATACATAATATGAAATAAAATACATTTATATTCTGATAAACAAATAATGAAATAAAAGTAAACCCATTATTATTAGAATCAACATTAATGTAGAATTGTCACGTGGTAGTACTTACACAATGAATATTTCACTGTTCACAAAAGATTAAGTAGAACTGGTGACTCAGATGCCATCTCAGATGAGGCACTACAGATGATCTATCTCTGTCTTTCAAATGGTCTTTTCCCCTCAAAGAATACAGCTAATAATACAGGAGAATGTAAGAACTTCATTTTAAAATTCCTCAATTTTTGCAGGTTAGAAATTCAAAAGAAAATTTGAATTTTAGTAAGTTCTGTTACACAGCTACATATATAGGATTCATAAGCATTAGACTACAAAGTCTCTGTAAAGGTAACGTGTCCCTCAAAACTGTTTAAAAAAAAAAAATTCAGAAGAGTAGTAGGATTAGGGAATAAAAAGGTTACCTTTATGTACTGTCCTCAGCTCAGAGGAGATCATTGCTGAATCTATATCTTACACAGACCATCTCAAACTACAACTTGAACTACAAGAAAAATGTTTCCTGCCTTAATCTTTCCCTGCTTAATATTTCTGCAGGATGAAGTTTCTTTTAATTAAATTAGTCAGGTTGATAAGTGTAAATATCTGCAAAAAATTTTGATTGTTAAAAGATTGAGTGATTCTGAAATGACAAAAAGTTGAAGCTGAATATGCCTCAGTATCCCATGAGTAGATCAACCATTTTTCTTCCTGTCCTTTCTCTTTATCTGTATGCTCTTCAAGGCAAAGACACTGACATGTAGACAAAGTAAGGCTTCATAGTTGGATTTGAGGAAAAACATTTGTAATAGTATTGAGAATGATGATGATGCAGTTAAGACAGAGACTCTGAACAAATTCAATGCCCTAATATAGACAACTGTAATCAGAGGACTGGACTACATTTCAGTAACAATGCTGGCACAGTAGTTGCCAGCGAGCTCGTAACTGCTTCATTACCCATGCTTGACCTCTTACGATGAATATGCTGAGCCATTGTCAGATGACAGAATCAGATGGCAAGGGATCAAGCAAAATAATTACTTTCCTAAATTAAATTTTTCATCAGAATTGTAATTAAAAATAAAAATAAAAAATGCCACTAGAGGTTGAAAAAGCCCAAACCAAGTGCCAAATTCTGATCTACTGTCAATTGAGTTGCTCTGGCTTCATGGTGAGCTGAAATGTGAATTTTTCCTCAGGCATACAGAAATATATTTTACTTTCTTCACATATGATCATTCTAGTCAATAGCTCTACTGTGATGTTCAAAACATTATTTCTAAGGGTAGGCTTACTTAATGAATACTCCCCCCCCCCCAAGAAGGGGTGGCTTTTTTAGTTTTTACTCCCCCCCCCCCCCCCCCAAGTCAATAGTATTTCATTTAAGAAGTGCCAAAACTTTTAGATATCTGTCGTGGTTAAACCACAACACTAT
>NW_008794578.1:536661-538472 GCF_000699145.1 Aptenodytes forsteri
TTTTTTTTTTCCTTTTTAAAATGGCTAACTTACAAAAAAGGTATATTTTAAATACTTCCCAAATTAAATGAGATTTTTCCTGATGATTAAAAAGGTTTACATTGAACTGAAATAATCTTTTCATATTTTTTGCTTTCCAGAAGTAGGTACCTTGGTCTACTTATTTCAGTTTGACTATCAAACTGAAAATGTCCACTTTTGCACCCTTTTCCAGTAGTCATTTAATACTTCAATGGCTAATGAGCAAGCTAACAAGAAATATATCTTTCCCTTAAGCTGTTCAGGAAGATTAAAAAAAAAAAACAAACAAAAAACAAATGAGCATATAACAGATAATCAGACAATTTGTGTTAAGAATTTGTCTGGTTGTGAAATGGTAACTTTCAGAAGCTATGGACAGGCAAGATTGATTTTTTAAGACAAATCACTGAAGTATAGGAGTTTGAAGCTGAAATTTGCAGTGGTTCCATCTAAACTGTTGAAATCTGGAATATTACCAAGCTAGATCTAAGAGTGTTCTGCAACCATGTCCTGTTCCTACATTTGGAATGGGTTTGGACAAGCATAAACTCAATTTCATCTTATTCTTCTATATGGGCAAACCTAGGTTCCTACAAAAGGAAAAGTCTGACAGAAAGGCAGTTCTGGTACATCCAGCTTATCCCCCGAACTAAATGACCGGGCAAGTAGTACCCAGAGGCAAACAGTAGTGCACACTCAGTTGCTCCAGGTGAACATAGACTTGGGAAAATGGGATAAGTAGGGATTATAATAAGATTTATCTTTCTTTACTGCCAGCACACAGATTCTGTCTCCCAGCCCTGACCTCGTGGCGCAATGGTAGCGCATCTGACTCCAGATCAGAAGGCTGTGTGTTCAAATCACACCGGGGTCAGGATGTCCCACCTGCATGGGGTAGCACTGTGAGATAGGCATCTCACAGGCAACTTGTTTCCCTGCGCATCTCACGGGCAACTTGTTTCCCTGCCCACGGCAGGTGGGTTGGACTAGATGACCTTTAGAGGTCCCTTCCAACCCAAACTATTCTATGATTCTGGACAACTACTTTAAGTTAGGTGACTTCAAGTCATCTAGTCATCTTTAGTCCCCTTCAAGGGACTAAAGCTAAGTGGGATGAATCATCTGTAGATGCTCAGTTTGTAGCTAGCTCAAGATGCAGGAAGTCAATTCCTCTCTTCATTACTTTAAGCTTCAGTTTCCTATCCTGTCGTTACACTGTCCTTCCTCTTTATACTACCATCTCTTTGAGACAAAGTGCATCTTATTGTATATACACAGTACATGGAAGAATCAGGTCTCAATCTTGATAAGGACCTTGGTGCACAACAGCAGTAAGAGTGATTAACCAAATGTAAACTTGAATGTTATCAGAGGTTAGCTTTTGAATTACCAAATAGCCCACCAAAAAGTACATGTTCAAAATGCAAGTTTGGAATAACAATAAATTCTACAATACACCAGACAGCTGAATTCTTATTCTGTCATTTTTTAAAAAATTCAGCCTGCCAAGATTTAATTACATGTATAGGTTAACACCTCTTGGACACACTGTGTCTCTTTGTAATGAATCAGAGGACACTTAGAATACGCTACCCTGTGTGTCAAGTCTGGTCTCTTTTTTGTCCTTCTCCTTCTTCCTTGCAGAGTACAGATTAATTTGGTTTTGCTCTTTACAAGACTAGAGCAAAATTGATCCAGAGTGATAAATTCAAAAGAAGCATGGCCAGCAGGTCGAGGGAGGTGATTCTGCCCCTCGACTCTGCTCTGGTGAGACCCCACCTGGAGTACTG
>NW_008794578.1:538912-541317 GCF_000699145.1 Aptenodytes forsteri
CTGATCTAGTTGAAGATGTCCCTGCCCACGGCAGGGGTGTTGGACTAGATGACCTTTAGAGGTCCCTTCCAACCCAAACTATTCTATGATTCTATGATTCTATGATGTTCTGTGTTTTAGTTTGACATCAGAGAGGAAAATCTGTATTTGCAAAACCACTAGTGATGATTCATTTACCTTTAGATTAATAATACCTTGCATATTGCAAGCTATTAGAAATCTGAAACAGATAAAATGTTTGTGAAACAATTCTCACCTAGAAAATGTAATAAAATCTTAAATGTAACTGTAATTCTGTCTAGTCAGAGGTTCAAATTATGTTTCTGCACTGAGGCTCCTGAAGGCTCCATTAATGTTCCACGTCACCTAATAATCTCATGTTATGTATTAAACTTTGTTTAATTGTAGCTCTTTTGCAGCTTGCTTGCTCCAGTTATAGAGTTAAGAATATTTCTTTCTTTATATGTAGGAAATGTACTATACAAAAACAAATGCAGCTCTTCTGAGAAAAGGTTTGATAAGACATGCAGTGACTTACAGGTCTGTAAAACTAATGTGTACTAGCTATTGGTAGATGAAGAACAGAAGTAGTTGTTATGTGCATAAATATAGAATACTGGAAGAAATCAGTATGGCTTTTGGAAAACGAAGTTTTGCCTCACCTTGTCAAGCAGTCAACAAGCTTGAGAATAGGGTCAATCCCATTGAAATGTATTGTTAGATTACCAAAAGGCTTTTGACAAAGAAAGAATCTTAGAAAAACTTTAGCAGGCATTAGATGAGAATGAAGACCCTTGCATGATTACAAGATAGAAAATAGAACGTACAGATAAATGATCAATTTTCATAGTGGAGAGAGTTCACAGGGGAGATCCACAACAATCTGTGCAAGATATGCTGATTTCACCCTTGACAACAGTCAAATGACAAATTTTCTGGTGATACTGTGTTATTCATGACAGTAAGAACAAAGGCTGTCTGTGAAGAATTATGAAAAGTTCTAGCAATACTGGTGGGCAATAAATTCATTAATAAGTGAAACTCGTTATAAACATATGTAAAATAACATACATAGATAAATAAACTTATCACTTTGCATACAAAACTATGTGTTCTGAGCTGATCACTGTGAATCCATCTGAGATCTGGGGGTTAAGATAAATTGTTCTATATGAATATTTCTTCAGTATTTAGTAGCAAACAATTGTAGTGTCAAATTTATTTGAAAAGAATAGAGAACTATTCTACCATAGTATAAAGACCTAGGTCACTATATGAATGTACATGCTGCATTCCTAAACGTCAAAAAAGATATATTAGTAAAGAAAGCTTCAGAAAAGGGAAATAAGGGAAACGTATGAAATTGCTTCTATGTGAGGAATGACTATGCCACAACTAAATAAACTTGGTCTCTTCATTATGAACAAACTTTGAGTAAAGGAGGACTTGACAGAGGTTTATAGGATTAAGAGGGGCATGGAAAATATAAGCAAGGGGGCAAGGAAGGTAGGGATGGATTTTTCATTGCTTTTTCCAGCACAAGATTGAAGAGACATTAGATGAAGCCAGGAGGAGCCAGGGAGACTGTCTTCTCCCTGGGAAGCTGTACCTGTTAAAAGTTTAACAAGTTTGGTGGAGACTGACAATTAATGGAAGAAAAATCAGAACCTCTGAGGTTGGAAGGGATCCCTGGATATTGTCTAGTTCAACATCCTTGCTCCAGCAGGGTCAGCGACTGCAGGTTGCTCAGGACCATGTCTCCAGAGATGAAAACTCCACAACCTGTTTGGGCAATCTGTTCCCATGTTTGATCACCCTCACAGTATTTTTTTTCTTACGCCTAAATGGAATTACCTGTATTTCAATATATGTTCATTGTGTCTTGTCCTGACACTGGACACCACTGGGGAGAGTCTGGATCCATCTTTTTTACCTCATCCCATCATGTACTTACACACATTGATAAGACTCCCCCCGAGCCCCCTTGTCTTGTCTTGTCTTGTCTTGTCTTGTCTTGTCTTGTCTTGTCTTGTCTTGTCTTGTCTTGTCTTGTCTTGTCTTGTCTTGTCTTGTCTTGTCTTGTCTTGTCTTGCCTTGCCTTGCCTTGCCTTGCCTTGTCTTCTCTTTGCTCTTCTCCTCTTCTCGACGACTGGCTTAGTGGATGAGGGAAAAGCTGTGGATGTGTTTTACCTGGACTTTAGTAAAGACTTTGACATCGTTTTCCACAGCATTGTCCTGGAGACACTGGCTGCTCATGACTTGGATGGGCGTACTCTTCCCCGGGTAAGAAACTGGTTTGATGGCCGGGCCCAAAATATTGTGCTGAATGGAGTTAAATCCAATTGGCGGCTGGTCACAAGTGGTGTTCCTCAGGGCTCAGTGTTGGGGCCAGTTCTGTTTAATAT
>NW_008794578.1:542685-543752 GCF_000699145.1 Aptenodytes forsteri
GCAGTGTTAGGTTTATGGTTGGACTTGATGATCTTAAAGGTCTTTTCCAACCTAAACAATTCTATGATTCTATGATTCTCCAGGCTTAACAGTCCCAGCTCACTCAGCCTGTCCCTGTATTACAGATGTTCCAGTCCCTTCATCATCTTTGTGGTCCTTTACTGGACCAACTCCAGTATGTCCATGTCTCTTTTGTACTGGGAAGTCCAGATCTGGACCCAGTACTCCAGATGTGTCTCACCAGTGCTGAGTAGAGGTGAAGGATCACCTCCCTTGAACTGATGGCCACTGAGGCCATGGAGAGTTGCTAAAAAGATACAAATTACATCTGTCTTAGGACAATTCTGTAGATGAGGGAACAGCCCACCACAGCTATGTAACTTATGATACTGATGCATGATGATAACACCAGTGCTAACGGAAAGTCAAAAGTTCACTTAACACTCAGCCCAGGCATTTTTGCACAGGCTACAGAACAAACTTGATTCGTTTACCCAAATGTCAGTGTTAACTGGCATTTGAGATATCATGGAATATTAGAGGTATCAGGAAGACTAACAAACATGACTTGGAACTGATGGGAGAACTGTTCCCTTGTGAAGCAGAAACTGAAGGCCAGGCACAGTACCTTAGGCATCTCAAATGGCATTAGACAACTGTGTGGGCTGCTGAGTCGTCACAAATGAGTTCATCCTCAATTTATATGTTTTCTGGCAACAATTCTTTTCTTTCATAATACTTCTTTTACAGAATCATAGAATAAAAGAATAATTTGGGTTGGAAGGGACCCTTGGTGAAGCCATGTTGTCTGTCTCAAGTTATGTTCCCTTTCCCAGTCAGTGGGAACTTCACCAGACTGCCACGACTTCCCAAATACAATGGATAGTGTCTTAGCAACTTCATCCCAGTTCCTTCAGGACCTGCGGATGGATCTCATCGGGTCCCATGGACTTGTGCACCTTCAGAGGCCTTAGATGGTCTCAAACCTGATCTTCTCTCACAGTGTGCAGCTCTTCATTCTCCCAATCCCCGCCTTTGCCTTCTGCGGCTTGGGCCGGGGGGCTCCA
>NW_008794578.1:546149-547612 GCF_000699145.1 Aptenodytes forsteri
TCAGCAGTTCCGTCTGCGTGGAGGCATCGGCCGCTGCTGGGGTACATGGTGCAGTCCCCCCAGCCGGAATGTGTACGCCGAGTCCCCCACTTGGCCCGTGGAATTGACTCTCCTCGAAGAGGCACCCTCCCTGCACGCCCTCCCTTGCAAACTGCCACACAAACTGCCGTGCCACGCCCTAGTTGATGTTCCACACCCTGTTTGCCCGTCCTGTTCGCAGTGCTCCTGGTGGCTAGTGATCCCTGGGGATGCCTTGAGTGGGAGTGGGGGTGACAGCCAGTTACTCCTGGTCCTAGTTGATGTTCCACACCCTGTTTGCCCGTCCTGTTCGCAGTGCTCCTGGTGGCTAGTGATCCCTGGGGATGCCTTGAGTGGGAGTGGGGGTGACAGCCAGTTACTCCTGGTCCTGCCCACACCTCATCAGCCGCCCTCGTGAGAGCTGCTGGCTCCTGGCGGGTGTCTGCGCTCCCCTGTGGGTTCCCCGGCTCAGGAAACCCCCCTGTACGCCGCAATCCGCCGCTCCGCTGCGGGACACGCCTGCACCGGAGCCTGATCATCTCTGCGAGTGACTTATATTACAGAAGATTGTAAAAGAAAATGTATGCTTAAGTGGAAAAAAACCCCCTCTTTATCATCTTGACTTTGTTGGTGCAACAGACTCATAGGTGACAGGAAATTGTATAATTGAAAGACTTTGAATTTCTTTGGAGGAATACTTGTTTCTGCCTGGATAAAAATCTCCAGAAAAGTAATTCTGTTATTGTCAAGGTCTTTCTTCTAGTTTAGAGTGGCACAGAAGTTTCAACATGTACCTGTATGAGTCCTAATTCAGAGGAAATCATTCAATAGTTCAATAGTTCTGTCACCAATACAGACTTCAACAGTCATCAGTCAGGCTCATGGAATGACAAAGTAATTGTGTCTACTGTGATGCTTACAGATTAGATTACAACACTGATTTTTTTATGAGAGTCACTTCTATGTTATCAAGATAAGGACTGCTGGATATGGTGTGTCATTACTAGTATTTTTCTTTGGTTTTCTTTTATGTCCAAGTAGATGGTCTCAATCCAGACATAAAATATACCAATGCTCTACCTATTTTGGTCTCATATTTTACAAGCATAACACATTAATGTCGCACAATTTGTTAGGATCTGCAGATACTCCTGTACTAACAGTAGTGTCCTGGTTTCAGCTGAGATAGAGTTAATTTTCTTCCTAGTAGCTGGTACAGTGCTGTGTTTTGGATTTAGGGTGAGAACAATGTTGATAACACACTGATGTTTTAGTTGTTGATAAGTAGTGCTTACACTAGTCAAGGACTTTTCAGCTTCCCATGCTCTACCAACTGAGAAGGCTGGAGGTGCACAAGAAGCTGGTCAGGACAGCTGACCCAAACTGCCCAAAGGGACATTCCATACCATATGACGTCATGCTCAGTACATAAACTGTGGGAAAGC
>NW_008794578.1:547709-554034 GCF_000699145.1 Aptenodytes forsteri
GAGTTTTCTCACTTTCACTCTTCTGATTCTCTCCCCCATCCCACTGGTGGGAGGGAGTAGTGAGTGAGCGGCTGTGTGGTGCTCAGTTGCTGACTGAGGTTAAACCATGACAAGTAGCAAGACTATTACAAATAAAAATACTAGCAATATGTTAAGATCACGCTTATTTTATTTCCTCCTCTTCTGCTTTACCTCAGTACCTCTCTGCACATAAAATTTCATTTTTAGGAACTACAAAATATTTTTATGAAGTGTTATAGTGCCACAGTATTGTACAGAAACTCCTTAGTTTGCAGACAAATGAATAATTCCATTCTGCTTTGAAAAGAGTAATCTGGAGATTCTTGAATTTAATGCCCTCTCCTGATACTGTCTATATGCATAATTTTAGTCTACATTGAATTGTCACAGCTAGCTACCTGATTGTTCTTCAAGGGAGAAGTGCTGGTCCTCAAAACCTTGATCAAAAACATAATAAAAGCAAATAAATAGATTATATAGCTCTAAGCATGCTACTTAATCTCTTTAATTGCTTTGATCCAGTTCATAAGATATTTCAGACTAACCAAAGATTATTTCAATTATATTTGCTATGCTTTCCATAATGCAATGAGAATATATAAGAACAAAAAAAGAAAACAAACAAACAAACCCCCTCCACATGCTCAGTTTTACAAATCTCTCTCAGGGTTTTTTGGAAGGGTCCATAAATGTTCTGACAGAGGCTGTTTTTGTAAAGATAAAGCAACAGTGGTCGTTGGTGTCTCTTTTTTTTTCCACTTCTCCCTACTCTTTTAAAATTGCTTTCTTGCTGGTGAGTCATTTTGGAGTCAGCAAGATAAAATGGACTGTGAATTAGCTGCAGAATAAGTATTCTCAACAGACTGCTTTGAGCCAGTAACTGAAGATCCTGGGGCCAGATTCTGGTCTTGTTCACACCATCCAAAGTTATGAACAATTCTGTTCAATGAACTCAACAAATATCTGACCCTTGGTGTTTTAGTTTTTCTTTTGATAATATAACAATGATAATATTTATAGAGTCTTAGAATCATAGAATGGTTTGGGTTGGAAGAGACCCTAAAGATCATCTAGTTCCAACCCCCCTGCCATGGGCAGGGACACCTTCCACTAGACCAGGCTGCTCAAAGCCCCATCCAACCTGGCCTTGAACACTTCCAGGGATGGGGCATCCACAACCTGTTCCAATGCCTCACCACCCTGATAGTGAAGAATTTCTTCCTTATATCTAATCTAAATCTACCCTATTTTATTGACCAACCTCCAAGAGTGTTGTAAGAAATAATTCATTAATATTTTTCTTGTGCCTTGGAGTTACTTATTATTCACAGAAGATTTTCAGAATAGGGGGCAATTTTATTACATCACAACACCTGCACTGTGAAACCTCAGTATAATCAATTAAGCAAGACTGGCATGTAATTGAATCGTATAAACATGACAGTAGGAAAGAGAAGAGATTTTTTTAGGGTTAAGCTGGATAATCTTGAACAAAGGAAAGAGTAGACTGACTATAAGGAAACATTCCAGAAGACAGGGCACCCTTTCAGACTGTAAAATAACCTATCTGGACAGGTGGCACACATCCTATATATGAACTTTTAAAAGCTGAGTTGAGTAAAACACTTCTAACATACTTAAGAAAAGAAACCAGTAACAGCAGAAAGAGGAAGAAGATAATTAGAGGTCAGAAAACTGTACTTGGCTAGTGCCAATCCTGATATAACCCAAATGCAAACCCTCCATAATGAGAGAGTACAATAAAAACGATACATGAGAAAGGAACCTCAGCTGTTAGGTTGCTGTGTCAGTACTCACTCTATCAATGCAAAACCATGTCCTAACAAAAACTCAGAAAGTGTTGACCTCAGTCATTCCACCATAATTCCATATTTTAGCACATTCCATAATTTTGGCTGCACTGAAGCCAATGCGAAAAAAAAATGCTTATTGGTTTTAGAGGATCTTGTGTCCTTCCTGTGATGTGTGAACAACAAAGCACACCTGCACTTATTTTCTGTTGATTTCAGTGGTCTGACTTTTGATTTAAAAGTTAGCTGCCCATCATCATTTAAATATATTTATCATTACCATTTAAATCGTGTTAAAACAATCCTGCTGACTGGATATTTTGACATTATTTAGTACAAATCCCCTGTGATACAGTAAGTAGGAGTGGGAGTGTGAATACTATTTTTAGATAGCATTTTCTATATGAGTCACTTCACTTAGTGTCACAATCCCTGTATGTGTAAAATAGCATTAATGCATTTTACCTACTTTTGAAGAGCTCAAAAGATAAGAATTCCATATTACCCACCATAAGTTACTTAAAATGTATTAGATTTTTAGATAATATGACAAAATTCTTCTTTTCTTTCCCCTGAATAAAAGAAAGAGGAAAAACCCAACCAAATCTTTAGACCATTTTAATCATTAAAAATCCTTTAATTGGATTGGGCTGGTTCTGCTTATTACTAACCAGATCTAAGTCCAAACAGCAAGGAATAGGCAAATTATAGCATTGGGCAATTTAGTAAGCAGACCACCAGTTACTTCACATAGAGGAAATAGTGAATACGGTGATAATTTGGAGAACAGACAGGTCTTGTGTTTCAGATTACTTATTAGGCACAAAATGTTCCTTGCTTAACTCAGTCTTTTGTTAGTTAGGATTGTGTAATCCAGTACTCGATTTTGAAATCTGTGACCAGAAACGGGATAATATCACCCAATTTATAACTTAAAATATGTACAAATCTGTGACCAAACGGGATAATATCACCCAATTTATAACTTAAAATATGTACAAACCAATCACAATTTTCTCTGTGTGTATCATCTAATTTACAATAGAGAAGTAATGGTATTAATTCTCTAATTATATAGATCTTAAAGAAGATCAATATAAAAAATATTTAAATTAAAAAACTTTTAGAATAGAAATAGATAGATCACTATAGAACCATATGAATTACAAATAGAAATAGATTGAAATATATAATATAACCTATTAATGTTTTATACTTTTATAGGAGCAAATGCTACAAATTTGATAAAATCTAGAGATTGTTTTATGCAGCTTCAACTTTCATTGACATGTTTAATTATATTAATGATCTACTTTCAAAGCAAATATAAGTGTATTTTAAAATGAGAGAAACCCAAGAAGAATTATGTTAAATAAGGTACTGATTCTGCAAATTGTTGTCTATGATTAGAAGCTTAAGACCTTAACATTAATAAAGAAAAAATACAAAACAAAAAGAAAAAGCTAGATTTTTTATTTGAGGAAACTCCACTGTGCTTGAGAAAAATACAATTCATAATACATTCATACATTTAAATATGCAAATATTATTAACAGCTATGAGTTGCCAAATTTTTCACTGTTAAATAAAGTATAAGCATGAACATGATTTATCAATATGGCTATCTTTTTCTTTGATGCTTGTGTGCCTAGTAGAGTTGGTGCTGCAATAATTCCACTTAACTCATTTTTTGTGATGGAGTATGAATGAACATTTTTTTCCCTCTTTTTAAGAATGGACTGAATCAAGTAGAATGAGATGGTTCCTGAAACCATGGAAATGAGCAAACTTTAAAATCCTCCGATAGTGTTAGACTGTAAAAACTTTCATTACCTTGGTGAGTGGTGAAAGATTCAGGTAGTATGAATGGAGTCAAGAGTCAAGAGAAAATACTTACCTGTGCAAGGAATATTTGACTGGCAGACAATGGGAAGTGTAAATACTACACTTCAATCCCTGAATAAATGTGAATGAAAAACGTTGTGTGACAAGGCAGGTCAGTGCTTGCTTGAAGAAAGATAATATATTAACTCATAAAACCAAAGGCATTGTGTTAGTAGCAGGACTTGTGTTTTGGTCTAATGTGTGATCTGTACTGTGATTGAAACAGTATTTATTAAAATCATCAGAAACACTATATGAGGACAAGAGAAAAAGAATTCTTAACTGGTGATCAGTGATGTGTACTTACTGGCCACTATGCCAACTTTAGCTTATTATTATTGTTAGAATTGATTTTATAATACTGAAAATGCAAGAGCATAGAATGAGGTCTTGCATGTATGGAGTTTATTGAAACAACTATTTCTTTCTGTTATGTGATTTTTGAGCATTAAAAAAAAGCAACAGTAGACTCACTTCTAATATGTAGTGATAATTTAAATTTTAAAGAATAATTTTGTGTCTGGACTGGAAACCTGTGAGACAAGTTTTAGCTTAGAGGAGAATTTTCTCTGTAAGAATGAACCTTTGAAAAGAGGGCTTCAGTAAAGAATGCTGATATTACTTTTATCTATAAAGCTCAGGAGAAGGAACAAGAAATTGAGATTTTTATTTTCTGCCAGACTTTTTTTTTTAAACATTGGAAGTTGGTCAAAATCCTTTTTTTGGACTGCTACACAGACAATGGGGAGACAGCTATGATGAGATGCTTAAACCTCCTATTGGGAGATGTAGTAATGATGATACAGCTTTGTCCCTCAGTTAGATATCTGCTTGTAAACAACCAGGTGTGGGATGGAAAATAAATGATGAGCTGGAGAAAAGATGGCTCAGGATTCAGTCAGAGCATTAGGTTTTCTGGTACCATCTAGGAAAGACAGACTGATACAAACCTCTAATTTTGGAAATGGGACTATGTCTTTAAACTCACATACGAGAAAATTCAAGTGAGGGAGAAAGCTTAAGACATTGACATTTTGACAAATTATATTGTCATTTTTATTCCCCAGTAGAGGATGAGTGCAGGAATAGAGAACCATGGACATTTTCCGTAGCCCTTTTCCAGGGCAAATTCCATGAGTGAATCTATGAATTTTGAGTCACTTCCACTGTGAATTGGAAGCAAAAACAAACAAACTTTTCTGTATTAATTTTATGGTAAGGATTGTGAGGCAGTTCTGTAGATAACAGTTGTTTTTGTGGAGATTAATAGGATGGCCAGATTTGTCCTTCCAATTCCATTTGTACTGAGTCAGTCATTTGAGTCAGTCCATTTGTACTGAGTCACTTTATTGTAATAAAGTGAGGTTTCTCACTGCTAAAGCTTTACCTTTTGTTACCCTTCCAAAGTTTGAAAACACAGCTTTTGAGATTAAAGTATTTTTCATGCTGTGATTTGGCAATTGATAGACTAGACTTATCTCTATCAGTAAAGCAGAGCATTATTGATTCATAAAATAGATGGTGAAACTGAAAAAAAATATTTTCATGGTGAGATAACCTTATAATTTCTTTCTACATATCTAAGTGATTTGCACGTCCTAAGGCCATAACACTTTCTCTGGATTAATCTTTGAAGATAGTCTTTGACTGTTTCTCTACCTTATTGAAGTTTAGGATAAGTTTTGTATGTAACTGTATGGTAACTAATAGCTTTACTTTATGTAGTGATATAAAATCCTATCAAATACATAAATGAATATTTAAAGTTTTCCTTACACAGATGTCTTTTGCAAATAAAAATATAGCACTGATGCACATAGAAATCCTACTATTCTAGTGCATTAACTTGGCTTATAAAAGGGCTTTTAGAAACCACTGAGAACCAGTAGACTTTAGGCTTCTGTGGTGTTGCTTTGATATATGTGAGAGGCCGGTCTCATAAAATATGCACCATCATCCAGGGGTTTCAACAGTAGTCCATTCAGTTTTAAGCTTTGTTTAGTCAATAAACAAAGTATTGATTAAAAGATGGATTTCATTTTTTGTGGAGCAACGCAGTATTGGATAATAACAGGTTCCTGCTATAAGATTCTGATGAGGATATCACTTTACCTTTAAACTGAATTTCCTTAACGCAGGCTGCTTTAAAGTCAGTACAATTTTAAATCTTCTATATAACTGTAACAATAAACTGTTGGATATAAATACGTATCCAAACACAATCATGGTAGACGTAAATTGTTTAACCGTCAATGACCCATGGACAAATACCAATGAGCTCAATGAGCTGTAAATCAATATTGGCTTTATATTCATTAGATTATAGCATTTTACAGACATTGTGTTGAGCACTAAACTGTGATACTTCCTGAATGACATTAATGGCTTATACTTAAAGATTATTACGAGATAGCTCCATTTAAAATTGAGCCTAGTTGTACTTTGCTACATCATAGACACAAAGTAAGTTTTGTGTTACTGAAAAACAGTAAAATTTGTACAACCATAAGAGTCAGTATGGTGTCTGTAATACGATTATAAAATAATCTGCTGGCAAATACAGCTAAATCTGGCAGTTAGCAATCATTTATTTGAAATTCGTTAGTTGA
>NW_008794578.1:554129-560748 GCF_000699145.1 Aptenodytes forsteri
GGGACAGTTTTTTTTTTGTTGGGGTTTGGGGAGGGGGTTTTGTGCCCTTTTTTTTTTTTTTTTTTTTTGTAGTACAACAGAAGGGTACAAAGGCTGTGTAACCTTGATCAGGAAGAAATAAAAAATATGTGTGGGCGGTGTAATGTCAGTAGGGTCTGGTACAACAGAAACTTGCACATGAGTTTCAAGACTGGACACAGATACTTCTTTTTTAATGAACACATCTCATTTAGTGTAAGCTTCAGTATTCCATATGTTATTCAGAAATAATGAAGGATTGTCCTGGGTCTTTAATGGTCAGGGAAATGTAAGAGAAGAGCACAAAGCAGCACTCTGTAGAGTGAGGACCAAAATTTGGTTTTGTTTAAATTCATTTATGTCCTTGGAAGTCATAGAAACTAAGGCTGGAGATGACTAACGGAGGCCATATACTCCAGTCCTCATAATTCAGAGAAGTGGCAACTATTCCTTGGAACATAAGACTGGGAGGGAACAACAGGACTACCAGTGGATTTTGCCATTGGATCCAACACAAAATAGGTGATCTTTATGAAGGGGTTCATAGCTACTTGACATATTACAGACCATAAAATGCTGCCTGTGATCCTTCAGCAACATTAAGAACTATAGAACAAGACCAAACTGTAAAATGCCAGAAAGATGTGAAAGATTCCTGAGCAGTCTTGGTCCTACAACAAACCATGTGCAGCAATACACAATGGATCAAAACAGTCTATTGTACCCTGTCAACCTTGTCTGGAAGGCAAAAATTTACGCCCCATGAATGATACATTTTAACCTGAGTATGTTAGTGGGAGAGAAATGAAAGACTTCAGAAATTTAAATGCTATTGCAAATACTCATACACCTGTCCATACATTCTTTCTTTAGCTGTGAACACTTCTGTGAAGATGTCAGAAAAAGGTGAAAGATACGGGAAATACTATGGAGGAGAAATAGTCTTTTCTGGCCTCCATACGTGATTAATAAAAATCCCAAATCATGGCTTAACGCAGTATAAGTATGGCTAAAACCAGCAGATTCCTTTGATGATACTGATGTATTGAATATCTTAATTTCTAATCCAAAGAATACTCTTTTTTATATAGTTTCTTTCCTAAGCTTGTTAAACTCCATTTTAAATTAACTTAGATTGGTTTTTTGTACTGCCCAGTCTGGAAGATCATTCCAGAACTTTTGTTTTGTTTTGTTTTGTTAAACAACTTTTTTCAGTCTGCATTTTCTTATAGCCATCCGCTTGATCTTATAATAGTATTAATATTTAATTCTTTAATTTAAATAATTCTTTTTCATCCTAGATATATATCACAGAATCACAGAATGGTTGAGGCTGGAAGGGACCTCTGGAGATCATCTTGTCCAACTCCCCTGCTCAAGCAGGGCCACCTAGAGCAGGTTACCCAGGACCATGTCCAGACGGCTTTTGAATATCTCCAAGGACGGAGACTCAACCTCTCTGGGCAACCTGTTCGAGTCCTCAGTCACCCTCACAGAAAACAAGTGTTTCCTGATGTTCAGACAGGACCTCCCACGTTTCACTTTATGCCCATTGCCTCTTGTCCTGTCACTGGACACCACTGAAAAGAGCCTGGCTCCATCTTTTTACTTCCTCCCTTTGGGTATTTATATGCATTGATAAGATTCTCCCTGAGCCTTCTCTTCTCTAGTGAGAAAGATATATACCTGACCTGTCTTTGTAGAGGTGATTTGTCCCATCTCAGCATTTGTTTGTTGCGCTAAACAAGCAAAGATATTTTAATCTCTCTTTTTAAAAGAAATAGTCTATTCACAATATCTTCCCAGTAGATCTTCTTCATGCATGTTCCATGAACCTAGTTTATCAAACTTGTGCAAAATATTTCAGGTGAGGGCTGATTGATCATTTGATCTTAGAGTGTTTTAATAATTCTTTGTCTTTATTTAAAATCATTGGCTGTAAATTCCTGCCTGATATTTGTCTAATCTGTTCTTAAAAAGCATCCCGTCCTAGTAATTCCTCACCCAGCATTCTCCAGAGGTTACCAGTCCTTCCAGCCAGTGACTGGAAGTTCTAACTAAAACCTTCTGTAAGGCAAATTAAATTATCCTTTACCTTACCCACAGGGGACATAGTGAACCATTTCTTCCCCTTGTCCAGGTCAGTGTGATTTATACCTGCTTGCAAGCTTTTGTCACTACCTAGGCAGTTCAGCAGTTAACATGCACTACTAACCAATATAGAAACTTTAAACCTAGAGAAATTTTTATTTCTTTATTAATTGATCCTAACTTTGAACAATGGTCCCTCTACTTGAAATATGAAGCCAAAATGTTAATAGATTGAAAAAATACCTGCAGCTCACCTCTTTTAATGATGTAATTATTTCAGTAGGGATGTGTGCATTACATTATGAAAATAACAGCAACAGGAAAACTTTATTCTTATACTTTCACATTTGGCCACTCCAGCTTATGGGTTGGAATGCTTCTTTGCTTTTTAAGACCACAAAATGAAAACCAAAGCTGAAAATAGTTGAAATTTTAAATGTTATTTTATTGATTTTATAATAATATATTTATGATTCTAAGCCAAGCAATTGGTCCACTCTAGTAAATAATAGTGTAAATTTAATATTAGAGGACTGTTTATCTAAGCACACAGAGAAAGTGATATTTTCTTTAAGGATTTGCAAAAGAATTAACATGAAAGAGGACAAAGTCAGAATAAGTAGTTCAGTTACAAATTCAAAGTGATTATCATATTGCAGCATTTTTCCAGATTTTTTCAGTACTGTGCCAACTGTTGTGTCACCTGCTCCTTTTCCTCATACTATGTACTCCTTACAGAATCAGTTTATCTTTCCAGAATTCCTTGTGTAGTCTTAATTTCTTTTGTTAGATAAGATCTGAGTCTGTTTGGGGACCTGAAATTACCACACGCACGTGTGCTGGATTATTTTTTGCTCTGTTTCTTTGGTTTAGGCACAGATGTTGCTTTTAGAGGTTGCAAGTACTAGGTTGTAGTACTATGCAGTAGAGAGCCAATACGTTCTACACTTCACTGTTTAGGATAATTTCTCTGATATATCCTTACAGATGAGAAAAAACATAAAATATTTGATTTTCTCAACTACTGGGTTGGGTTTTTTTTAGGTTAATGGAAACACTAAGTCTGAAACTTTTCATCTGTGCTGTGGTTCATCCATCTTTTCTCTTCATCTTCTTTCTTATTCATATCTTCCTGTTTACACTCTTTCCCTTGCTTAAAATAAAATTTTAAAAAGCAGTCTCAATGTTGCATTGTTATTTCTGATTCAACTCATCTGTCGCTGGTGTTACATGCACACATTTAAAAAAGACAGTGTTATACCGATGAGGGGAAAGTAGGCACTCAGTCTTCATCTTCATTAGTTAAGCAGTGTGAGGATTTGGGACAGGGCTGCATCTTAATCATCCAATCAATTGTTTTTTAGGCTGGTTCCTTATGCAGTTTCAGCCTAGGTTGACTTGCACTCTTCCAAAGAATTCTTAGCATGGTTTGGGAGTTATCTGTGTCCATGGATCATTCCCAAATGATAGTTTGCATACGGCCATCCTGATCTGGAGGGTAAAAAAGTTTAACAGTATGTCTGTATGTTTTTTCTAGGCTTGTGGGTCAGAATATAGCTCTGGCACTGTTTATGAGTATAGATTTATTTCCCTCCCCCACTCAAACTACAGCATACACATCAAAGCTGCTTCCTAAAAAGAGCTGCCCCTATTGTTCCAAGGACACCTAAGTTCCTCTCAAAGGTATGTACACTTCCTTCCTCTGAAGCCTCATCACAACCTACCTAATCACACGTAATATGGAGGTACATGAATGTGATTCTTTCTCTATCCCAGGTCAAGTCCTTTCACTAACTTAACTATGATGAGAACATTTGCCTGAAATGTGGAACTCACATATAAAATAATTCAATTTCCTAAGCAGATAAATTCTTATGTCCAAGGAATTCCACCTCAGTTCCCACTAGTTGGTTATTAGCTCTCCCCAGAAGAAGAATGAATGTCTTCTGGTTTTACCAGTATTATCAAGCATTCAGTAGAGCAAGTGCTGAAATGCAGAATATCTCCCTCGAGACTGATATTTTTAAAATATGCTGTAGAGTCATTCCTTTTCTTCTGCTTGTTTACCCAACAAATAATTAACTTAGTTTCTTTCTTGAAACCAAAGATTCAGTTTTCATATACCATAGACTGGATCCTCTTTTTTTTTCAGAAAAAAACCTATCCAGACATAAGGATCAGGAACCTTTTTTTTTAATTAAGTTTCTACTAAACCCAATGCATTTTATGTGTAGAAATTGGTGCCAAGTGACAATGTCTATCATCACTGAGTTTAAAAACTTTGTTATTTTGCTTTCTTTAGAAGCCAAGAAGAAGCAGTCTCCTTTTTATTGAATATTTTCTACATATTTTTTCGGGTGGGGTAAATTTGTGGAATCTTAGCACATCAAAGATTTGAAGGCAATATATAGGGTACAATGACAAAAAATGATACCTCAGTGTAAGAATCTGATATTATTGAAACACTCTTCCTTTTTTACCAATATGGATTTTTTTTTGCTCTTTCCACAGAAAAAACAATTCTGACATTACTCTTCTGCTTTCTTCTTTTTTGGTAATATGTTGCTTACTTTTTCCCTTGCACATGAAGTTATTTAATTAAATAACATTAGATGGCAGATGAGGAGACATGATACTATCCTTTACTGCCTGAGAATTGTTCTAGGATACAGGAAGCTACCAGGATATCTTCCAAAAGGGGATTGGTCATGTTGGAAAGTTCTATGCAAATTTCCTATGAAAAGGAACAGATTATTCATTGAAAGAACACATGTATGTGGAGACAGGTTCCTGTACCTCTCGTGTCCACACTGTGGTGGTACTACTCTCATTTCTTCTTTCCAACCTTGCTTCAATTCTGTAATGCAGTCTATCTGTGTCTTTTAAGAATGAGAAAGGAAAAAGGATTTCCCAGGCAACAGTAGTCTCTCCATTTTCTTGTATTTCTTAAAATAGTCCAAGATCTTCAATTCTTCCTGGTATATCTGAACCTCTTTCAGACACACTGTCCCTGATACTGTTCTGTTCTAAGATGATAGTAATGGTTGTGTCTTGGTGACCCAGTCTCAGACAACCAAATGTTGCACTACCCCTACATCAACCATTATCTCTATCCCAAAATATGTACTGTGTAGCACAACATGTAATAGTAGAATAGAAACAGACTGAGGAGAAACTATAAAATAACGTTGGATGCTTTTAGGTTGTCTGCTCATCATCTGCTTAAGAGAGCTAGGATTGACAGTGATAGTAAATATACATTTAGCAACTACTGACCACCCTGTTAGAGGATGACTGTAACAGATTTGAATTGCTCCACAGCAGTGCACCTGCCAGTATCTTTAATGTGTGTACTCACAGTAAGGGCTAATGGCCATTTGTTATCTTTGGAAAGATGGACTGATCTTTTGTATAGGACAATGAAGTTGGAACCAGTCTTCATTCAGCAAGGACAGTGAACCATGAAATTGGGCAGACATAGCAGTGAATCAATGTAGCTCATACAGAAACAAAGAGCCCAGTACTGGATAGCAAAGTGTTTGTGATTTTTTTTTTCTTCTAAATCTTCATCCTTTCTGTTGCCTGCTCTGCGTGTGGGCAGTGTTGTCTTTCAAATGTTTTACATGTATTATATGAAAAACTTTAAGGACTTTTATGTCTGAAATCTCAACTGATATCTGTGTTATAATTGTTCTGTAACAGAGAAGAAATCAATATGTAAAGAAATATTATGCTGCTGTTCCCATGAGATCTTGGGCCCCATTCCTATTTGGATAGACATTTTGTCTTTTATATTTTTTCCCCTCTTGTCTTGTATATCTTTCTGTCCTTATGTTTTCTCCATGCCAACTTCTTCTTGAGAAATATAGCTCCCATGACTTCCTAATTCCACTCTTTCTGTTTCCTGCAGGAAAATATAAGGTTAAGTGTTTTCCAGAGTGTGGAAACAGAGAAGCCAGATGGCCATTTGAGCAGAGAGAGCATGTGATGGCTACCTGCCTATCTGTTAGCTATAGAAAGTGACTCCGGTGTGCTATACTGGATACTCAGTGGAGCAGAGACAAGAACAGAGCTTTGACACCAGAATGAGGTACCAGATGAGATGCTGACAAAACCAATAATGGCAGGCATTTGTCCAACATGTCCTATTTCCTCAAGTGAAAATAAAAATTCAGCAAAGGTTGACCATTTGTTGAGCCCTGCAGCCAGTATGCATTTTGATTTTGTTTTATTACTAGTTTTACTACTCATGTTCATCAGATGACTTCTGGTATGTCTCTGCTTTTGCTCAGTTGTGGTGCTTTTTGGGCTGATTTAGTTTCCAACTGAGCCAAAATAAAAAGAAATAACATTCCTACCATTAGTCACATTTTTCAGAAAGCTACATCCATATCTAAAGGTGGACAGTAAACAACCAGAGAAGATGAAGATAAGGGACCTCTCTTCAAAGACAAAAGTAGGCTTTGTTTGTCTTTCCCATTAAAAATAATAATATATACAAAGAAGAAAA
>NW_008794578.1:560770-568625 GCF_000699145.1 Aptenodytes forsteri
AGAAAAATCTAGAAAAAATAACTCCCTGCCTTTACTCCTATGAGAAAATGCCTGTTCTTCCCTGTGCAATTAATATCTAAAGTAAACGTGGTAGGTCTTTTTCATCTTGAATTTTTTATGTTATGCCTACTGTTGCATGAATTTAAAAGCTTTTTGCCTTCACTTTCTGACTTGTTCCAAGTTTTGTCGTTTGTGTTTTTTTTCTTGCATTTCATTTAAGTTAAGTTGTTAGTGCTGCTGATAATGCATATTAAAAGCAATTTTTTTTGCTTACTTTTCCTGATGATTTAAGGCATTACTGAGATTCCTGAGACCCAAGGAGGTAAAATTGGCTTGATTCAGTGTTTTCTGCTTAAGTACAACATTAAAAATATCACTTTTATCCAATTATAGAATGTGCTTTGCGTAATTTTTGGAGCATTAAGAAAACAGTTACACATAACTGAGGAGACAATGTTTATGGATATCTGATCACAATCAAAGGTGGCAAAAAGGAAGGACCTTCTTGTTTAACTACAAGAATCAAATTCTTCAAGCAATTTCTCTGGAGTTTGTTCATGAAGTATTCCTTCTGATAGATCTTGAGGAAAACATGAGATAAATTTTGGAAGAAAAATAAACAAAAGAAGACCATGTCATAGGTTCAGAATGAGCAGTGAGAAGACAGTAGTGAATTAAGCTAAATTAGATTTAATAGGATGTCTGACATAAATACAGTATTGTGTTTCTCATTAGTGGAGACAGCATCTGTTTTAACAGAAGATGATGTATTTTAACACTGCTACATATATATTTGGGAGGCAGCAAATACAGACGTGGAAAAAAGTTCCATCTTACTGATATGTGTCAAAGTTTCTGTATGTGATATTTAAGAAAACCTTTAATATTGCTTAGTGAGCATTATATTATATTCATATTTTGTTGGTTGTCTTCCTTGGTAGTTCAGAAACTTCAACACCACCTATATGACTCATTGGGATCGCTGTTATTGGCAAGATTCCTATTTATCACCAGATGGGAATGCAAAGACAGCTTGTGACGCCCTCAACAGAAGTTCCTGGTAGAGTTGCATGAAATCTGGTGGAACAACTGAGGCCATCTAATATCCAGCTCTGCAAATATGAGACTACTGGGGAAAGAAAGATTTTCAGGGGAGAGGAAGAAATATGCAAGGAAAAGGAAGGATCAAGTCAAGAGCAGCCTGAAATCTGGCTATTTGAGGGTGATTATGCACTCACAACCAGCTATTCAAAGTCAGAATAGCTGTATAAATTAAGTGACTTATGACAGACTAGTCTACAGGTATCTTTGCTGCTCATCCTGCTAGTTGTACTTGTAGAGGCCTTTTCTTTAGTGCAGATTAACAGCATTCTTGTGTTTTTATCTCTATATCTGCAGTTAGGAAATTTCTATGTTGTTCATCAAAAATAAAAGCTGGATAGATTCTCAGTGTGGGTGTGGTGGGTTGACCTTGGCTGGCTGCCAGGTGCCCAACAAGCTGCTTTCTCACTCCAGTCCCCCTCAACAGGACACGGGGAGAAAGTACAATGGAAAAGCTCATGGGCTGAGATAAGGACAGGGAGATCATTCGCCAGTTACCATCATGGGCAAAACAGACTCAACTTAGGGAAATTAGTTTAATTTATTGACAATTATTTGTAACAGAGTAGGACAGTGAGAAATAAAACCAAAACTAAAACCATCTTCCCCCTCCCCCACCGCACTTCTTCCCAGGCTCAACTTCACTCGTCAGTCTTCTACCTTACCCCCCGCCTCAAGGAGCGCAGGGGGATGGAAAATGGGGTTGCAGTCAGTTCATAACACTTTGTGTCTGCCAATCCTTCCTCCTCACATTCTTCCCCTGCTCCAGCATGGGGTCCCTCTCACCGTCCTTCGTGAACTGTTCCAATGTGGGTCCACCATAGGGCACAGTTCCTGCCAGGAGCCCCTGCTCCTGCATGGGCTTCTCTGCATGGGCTGCAGAGAGAGAAATAATGTTTTCAGTAAGTTGTCTTTGAAGAGGGCTGTGTTGATGTTTTTGAGTGGTTTTTAATTCTTCTACTTGAAGGGGAAGATTTTTGTCTCAGTAATATTTGTTGCAACAGATTGCCTTGCAATTGTTAATAAGGATTAGAATTATCAGATTAATACTGCATATAGGATGACAGTAAGCGTTTCTGCTTTTAGAAATAGGAGGGTTTAGATAATGTATGCTCCCGTGCCACTATTGCTACAGAGTCAAACTATTCTGATCTCCCGTGATTGTTAAATAGTGAATATAGAAAGCAAACAATGAGCTACAAATCAAATGTAATTTAGGATACTGTACTGGTTTTGGCTGGAATAGAGTTAATTTTCTTCATAGTAGCTTTTACAATGCTATGTTTTGGATTTGTGACCAAAACAGTGTTGATAACACAGAGATGTTTTAGCTATTGCTGAACAGTACTTGCACAGCATCAAGGCCTTTTCTGTTTCTCACATCAACCCACAAGCAAGCAGGCTGGGGCTGCACAAGAAGCTGGGAGGCAACACGGCTGGGACAGGTGACCTCAACTGACCAAAGGGATATCCCATGTCATATAATGTCATGTTCTGCAATAAAAGCTGGGGAAAAGGAGGAGGAAGTGGGGATGTTCGCAGTTACGGCGTTTGTCTTCCCAAGTAACCATTATGTGTGATGAAGCCCTGCTTTCCTGGAAATGGCTGAACACCTGCCTGCCGATGGGAAGTAGTGAGTGAATTCCTTGTTTTGCTTTGCTTGAGCATACAGCTTCTGCTTTCTGTATTAAACTGTCTTTACCTCAACCCATGAGTTTTCTCACTTTTACCCTTCTGATTGTCTCCCCCATCCCACTGGGTGGGAGTAAGTGAGTAGCTGTGTGGTGCTTAGTTGCCGGCTGGGGCTATCCCACAACAGATACCAAACCAGATGTACACATGCACAGCCTATTAAAATATATACATATATGTAAAAACCTGCCTGTTTCTAATGACCATTGTATAAGATTAACTATTTAAGTCATCACAAGTTAAACAGATTGTGTCTGAAGTTCTCTTTGCCTGATGTTTGTTTTCCACTTAACTCCATCTTAACTTTTAACCAAAACTTTATTATTTAGCAAGATATCATCAGTTTGATATCATCAGTTTCAATGCATTCCTGCTCAAAAATTTTGGAAGTCGTTGTATAAAGACTGCTGAAAATGTAATCCCATGCAAACAAAGATTGATAAAAGAGAAGTAATGTTGAATTAAAAAATCTGGGTATTCCAACTAGAAACATGGTGTGTAAAATATTCAGGTAAGCCAAACTTTTATTTTAAAAGGAACAATTTAATTCAAGTCATACTGTAACAACAACAATAACAAAACAAAACAACCCCCCAAAAACCCCAAAAACCTGTTACCAGAAAAGCAACAAAATCAAAACAAATAAACCCACAATGTGTTATAGAACTCTAAATGACAAATTAAAACATAGGAAGAAAAATAAATATTATTATAATTATATAAAGGTAGTTCAGTAATTGGGGTAATTTAGAATTGAGTTATTATCCATAAATATGTACACTTGAAATTTACTGAAACTTAAAATAATATAAATCTGAAGAAACTTTCATAGTGAACAAATAGCTTCACTGACAGATGGTGTCTGAGAAAAGAATGTGCCCCAAAGATTCATTTCAATTCATTTTTAGGCTTCTGACACACTGAAATGAGAGTATACCTTTTCAGAATTTAAACAAGATCTATAACAGCAACTTATTTGGTTATAATATAAAATATTGGGTGCTCAGTCTGGAGAAGGCTTGGGGGGTTCTCGTCAATGGGCACAAATTAAAACACATGAAATTCAGTCTGAACAGAAGAAAACACTTTTTTACTGTAGGAGTGGTCAAACTCTTGGACAAACCACCCAGGGAGGTTGTGGAGTCTCCACAATTAAGAGACATTAAAAACCCGACTGGGCACAGCTCTGGGTAACCTGCTGTAGCTGGCTCTGCTTGAGCAGGGGTGCTGGACAAGAGAATCTCCAGGGGTTCCTTGCAACATCAGAGATTCTGTAATTCTGTGAAATAATTTTTCTGCAATAGTATTTTTTGATGTAATAAAGTTATATCAAAACTGCAATCTAAGCAGCAGCAAGCAACAACAAATATAAATATATACATTAAAATACTAGTTATTTGGAAAAAATGATAGCAGGCCAATTATACTTTTGGTTTTTACTATTTTCATTATTTCTTTTCATTATTCAGTTCTTTGAAGTTGGGAACTATTGAACAGAAAAATGAATATTCAGTTTTTAAAATATCAAAGTAGCATACCTTTTTTGAAACTTCTTACTAAAAAGCTGGAGATGAGAACTGTGTGAAAACAGATCCTTCTTTGTTTCAGTTGAAATAAACTACAATAAACCCAAGGAATTCTTGTGACATATTTTTTCATAGAATAACCCCTCTGGATAATTCCTGAGATCTAAATGATCTATGTTTAGTCACCAATGCTTACAAAATTCTCAAACCATACCATAAGCTTATATAGTGTGGTGGCCCACCTGGGTCACTGTGTTTTCAGCACAACACAACAGAGCAGGCTATATACTGCTTCCTCTTACAGATAAGCCCCTGTTAATACATATATTCATTGACATTCATTTTCAACAATATATATTCTCACCTAAATTCTTTATTGTTTCAGGAAATTTGGTAGTTCTGATGCAATTGTACTCACAGAATCACTGAAGTTGGATGGTACCTCTGGGGATCCTCTCATCCAACTCACATACTCAAGCAGGGTCAGCTACAGCAGGTTGCAAAGCATATTGTCCAGGTGGGTTTTGAAACTGTCTGGACAACCCATTCCAGTGTTTGACCACCCTTACAGTAAAAATGTTTTTTCTTAAGTTTAAGTGGAGTTTCCTGTTTTTCAATTTGTGCTTATTGCCTCTTGTCCTATCACTGGACACTACTGAGGAATGTCTGTCTCTGTCTTCTTTACTCCTCACAAGCATTCTCTTCTCCAGGCTAAAGAGTTCCAGCTCTGTCAGCCCCTCCTCATGTGAAAGATGCTCCAGACCCTTAATCATCTTCATGGCCCTTTGATGGACTTGGTCCAATTATGTCCAGGATGTCCATGTGTCTCTTGTATGGCTCTCTCGCTCTTTTTTTTTGTTTTGTTCCCCCCCCCCTTTTTTTTTAAGAGTAAGATAATTCTCTGTTATGTCTTTAATATTGTCTCAGTTATTAAGTACATACATTGTTTTATATTGTCTAATTTTGATTCAACGGTTTAGGTCACATGGCATCTTTTTATTCTTAGGTTTAATGAGACTAATTTCTTGAGTGGAAGAGCCATCAGCCAGTCAATTTTATGAAATCACTCCTCTGTTTCTTTCATGATATTGGTATTTGCTCAACATTCACTAATTTTTCAAATGTTTCTGCAGGCAGGGACATGAAAACAGTTGTAGTGAACACATTTAAAAATGCATGCCAATACACACAGAAGAAAGCACTGAATATGTGCCTAGTTCTATTCCTCTGTGATTCGTTAGCCAGACTGAAAGATTATGATGTGTTCCATGTAAGGACCATCATATTTTTGCATTGCTCCCAGTGCCCCTTAGGAGGAAAATGTAACTCAGGGAGATTGTGATCTCTTTCCTGTTGGAGAGAGTCTATTGCAACAGATCTGTGTCTAGTATAGTGCACACTTTAATTTTGGGGTAGCTGTTCTGTCAAGTGCATGGGAATAGTGGACTTAAAGTGATGCTCAAACAATAACATATTTTGACAAGTGGGAAGGGAGCAAATAGGATCGATCTTTTGTGACTCCAGACTTTTAGGTTTTTTCCACTGGCTTCTGAATAGCATGTAAAGAATGTATTTAATGCCTCATACAGATGCCCTGCGAGACATGATCAAATTAGTCCTGTACGATTTAGTATCAACAAATTATTCTCTATATTTAGCTATGAAGTGCTTAAAGTGTTCCTTTTTAAATCCAGTGCATTGTCTTTTAAACACATTATGATGCTTTGTCTCACAATGAATAACCCTGTATAATGAGAGTTGTCTGACGGAGTCAGCTCATTTGCAAAATGCCCTTCATCACAGTCTATTCCAGTCCTTATAGTCCTCAGACTTTCTTTATCTTCTCCATATCTTTAATTTTAGAGCATGTCAGCATGCCTGAAGAGGTTCAGTTGATTTAACACTCTTTTTATTAATGTTTGCTGTTTGTACGGAGTTTAGCATGTATTGGAAATCTCAGGCGCTTAGTGTGAGAGTTACACTGATTTTAGTTACTTTTTTCTGTAAGTCTTTGTGTTGGTATTATAAGAAATGTATTGTTAAAAGGGACTGGTGGCCAAAAAAAGTTACAAAGAAGCAAGAAAAGCTTAAAGATTCAGTTAAAGGACATGATTTTAGTTTAACAAGACTGCATTAGCATTATTCAAGAAAATGGAAAGTGAGTCTTTGAAGTTTTGTTTCTGTCTTAGTCTAACAGAAGATAGCTTTCATATGATTCAGAAAGGATGTATAACCTGCTTGAGCAATAAAAATGTATCACAAAGCCCTGGTTCATAAAAATTCTCAATACAAGTAAACCAGAAAGAATTGTATTGATCAAAAAGTCAAACCTTACCAAGGATGGCGATGTGAATAGCTGCTTCCTTAATGAGCAATGAAGTGACCGATAATTTGCCATAATCCAACTTTCTTATTGTAACATAACTTAGGTTATAATGCAAAGTTGATCTCATGCAGAAAATTTTAAAGGGTACTATTCCGCATGACTCATGACCACTACATTTTTTCAGACATTCTGTTACTTGCCACAGACCAGCGCAGAGGTTTTCACCTCTTTAGTTAATCCTTTGCCCTGTGCCTGGATGACCTTAATTCAAGGGCTGGTTCTGCTCTCAAAGCTACAGTGAGGCTCTCTGAAGGGTATAACAAATAAATATCCATTTTTTTACTAAATAGTAGGCTATCTAATAGCTTATTTTTACTACAGTTTCTCTGATTGAAGTTAATGATTTTAGAATGAGGAAAGGAAAAAGAAGACACCAGCAGATATCCAATTACAGAACTCATTTTAGTGCAGAGTTCAGATGAAGAGAGAAAATACTGAAGGGCAATTTGGAAGCCTATAATATAATGTAGCAAATTCCTGAGAGCAGATCATCTCTTTGTGTTAGACTTTTGGAGTGTAAGCAGTGCTACATGTAATGAAATTGGGGACCTTATCAATGACCTGACATGGAATATAAATTATACAAAATGATTTTTCATTTTATTTTATTCCTAATGACACTGTGATCCTAAACTGTCCCTAAAAATTTTGCAAATAGAGTCGTAGAATCATTGAATATCTCAAGTTGGAAGGGACCCATAAAGATCATTGAGTCCAATTCCATGCTCCTCGCAGGATTAACTAAAACTAAACCATATGACTAAGAGCATCGTCCAGACACTCCTTGAACTCTGTGTGGCAGGTGCACCTGCCTTGACAAAGACTGGGGGCATTAAGACTGCTGCATCCTCACTTTTTGTGCCCTTACTTTCACGCCCTCAAGGTGGCAAGTGCTGACCTTCACGTACACACCTTGGGGCAGTGATTATGGTCATGTATACACCTCGGGCAAGGGGTAAGAAAGTCAAGGCCCTCAGTCAATCAGAACTGACCACAGATCAGATTTGACTAGGGTATAAATGAAGCGCTGCCAGAGGGCAAGTTGAGCCGGTCCTCCTCGGAGCAGCAGGTCTGCAGTCAGGGACTCTCCCCTTGGGTCAGGACGCTGCCCAAGGAAACTCCTCGAGGTTGAGAGCCCTCATCTTATAGG
>NW_008794578.1:569010-575980 GCF_000699145.1 Aptenodytes forsteri
CCCCTGGACACACTCTAATAGCTTGATGTCCTTCTTATATTGAGGCACCCAAAACTGCACACAGTGCTTGAGGTGGGGCCGCACCAGTGCAGTGCAGGGTGGGACAATCACCTCCCTCGACTGGCTAGCTATGTTGTGCTTGATGCACCCCAGTACATGGTTGACCTTTCTGGCTGCCAGGGCACGCTGTTGACTCATATTCAACTTGCCATCAACCCAAACCCCCAGATCTCTTTCCGTGGGGCTGCTCTCCAGCCTCTCGTCCCCCAGTTTGTACGTATAACCAGGATTACCCCATTCCAGGTGCAGAATCTAGCACTTGCTTTTCTTAACTTTCATATGGCTGGTGATTGCCCAGCTCTCTAGCCTATCCAGACCTCTCTGTAAGGCCTCTCTACCCTCGATGGAGTCCACAGCTCCTCCTAATTTAATATCATCAGCAAACTTACTTACCGTACATTCGATTCTTGTGTCCAGATCATTTATAAAAATATTGAAGAGTACTGGCCCTAAAATTAAGCCCTGGGGAACCCCACTGGTGACTGGCCACCAGCCTGATGTAACCCCATTTACTCTTTGAACCTGACCTGTCAGCCAATTGTACACCCATCGTATTATGGACTTGTCTAGCTGTATGCTGGACATGTCTAGCTGTGTGCTGGACATTTTGTCCAGAAGGATACTGCGATAGACAGTATCAAAAACTTTGCTAAAATCCGAAAAAACCCACGTCTACTGGCTTCCTTTTGTCAATTAAATGAGTGACCTTGTCCTAAAAGGAAATTAAGTTAGTTAAGCAGGACTTTCTCCTCGTGAACCTATGCTGGCTATGACCAATGACTGCATTGTCACTCAAGATTGTTTTTCAAGAACTCCCAGAATAACCTTCTCCATAATTTCACCAGGCACTGAAGTGAGACTGACAGGCCTGTAATTACCAAGGTCTTCCTTCTTGAAAACTGGGACAACATTTGCCAGCTTCCAGTTGAATGGGACCTCTCCAGACTCTCAAGACTGTTGAAAAATAATGGAGAGAGTTCCCGCGATAACATTGACCATCTCCTTCAGTACCCTGGGATGAACCGATAACATTGGCCATCTCCTTCAGTACCCTGGGATGAACCCCATCAGGCCCCACAGATTTATGTGCATCCAGCTGTAGCAGCAAGTCTCGAACTAGTTCAGAGTTGGCTGGGAGTTTATTATCCCTCAGTCACAGTCTTCCAACACAGGGCTGCTGATGTCCCAGGGCCCATCATTGGTGTTGAAGACAGACGCGAAGAAGTCATTAAAAGTCTCTGATTTGTCTATGTTCCTCTTTCTGGGGTAACTGACCTCATCAAGTAATGGACCAATGTTATCTCTGGTCTTTCTTTTGTTGTTAATATATTTAAAACAGCCCTTTTTGTTATCCTTCACAGTGCTGGCCAGGTTGAACTCTAATCGAGATTTGGCTGCACGAATTTTCTCTCTACAGTGGTGAAAACTATTGGAAAACCTTTGACAGACTTGATGAATGACATTTTTCTTATCAAAGATTGAGATTTGTTTTATGCACCATGACTCTGGTATAAATCTGAAGCTAATATTTCAATTAACTCCTGTCTTGTAAAGTACATTAAATGAATTCCCATTTATGTAAAATACTATATACTGATCACTTGTTTAGTCACTTATTGCACAAAATAGTCTTATTAAACCATAATGTAAAGAATTCACATATTAGCCTTACCCTTACCCTCCCCGCCTGGCCCCAAATGAAAGACTTAATCAAATTGATTTAGCAACTTCGGTCCAGTCTGGAGAAACTACATTAATGAGGTGAAAACCAGTTAAGTCACATAAGTAATTCCTAAAGAAAAGCACCTATTCTTAGTCTTGCAAACAGTGCATCAACAACTTTCAACAATTATCTTTGCTCTAATGGTTTTGTCTAATAATTATGTTATAGTGTATTTTTATGTCATTTTTACACTGATTCTTCAGAAATTATACAGAAATAAATTATTAACTTATCTGTTTGAAAAAATAAACAGAGTTTTAAAAGACTAAAAAGGGCCTTAACATTGTCTGTGGTAATATGCACTTGAAAAAACTTGGGATTTTCCAAAAGAGCTTTAACTTTGCTAGAGTACATTTTGTAAAGAACAATTGAATATTCTGTTTACATGAAATATGTGTCATATTAATTATTTGAGTGGATTTTTTTTTTTAATTTCTCTGGTAAATACACAGACCAACAAAAAGAAGATAATGACATCTGATGACATAATATGTAAGTTAAGTGAATTTGCTGCATTTGTAATTCTAGCAGTATGAATTCTAATTATAGAATTATAACAACATGCTATTAAGAGTCAAATATGACATATTGTGTTGACAGGCCATTTTATAAGATGAAACTTAATGGTTACCTATGGGAATGTGGAAGATTAGCAAGGTTGCAGAAACTGGAAAAGGCATTTATAATGCATATCATTAAAAGGAAATAATTTTTTTAAAAAAGGAATGGGAGAGTTGTCTTATTGGAAGTATGTCATTAAAATACATACTTGGAAGCTGTATATTTAGTTATAAAAGTGTTATGAATTATAATGTTAAGTTATAAGAATATATTTAGTATAAGAATGTTTTGGTTAATTTTGATGTGCCTATGATTGCAAAAAAATAATCAAACTTTTTGATCATTCCAAAGTTGACCAGGTGAATGGACAGCCACTAGCTTTCCTTTTCCAAGAACTATTCACACTCTGGCTATTTTCTTTCAAAGGGTGAAGAAGTAGGAATTGCAGGTGAGAAGTTGGAGATGGAATATAGCTTCATTTTTGCAATTCTTTTGATACTGCCTACAGTATTTTCCCCATAGGATTCCTACCAGGTAAGCAAAAAGCTGATTGTAAAGCTGTACAAAAAGAACAGTTATTAAAGGTTTACTGTGAAACTTGAACAATGGACTGAGCAGAATTCCAAGGGAGTCTGTGATGGCTCTAGTAATGTTCAGCAGTTTTATTAACAGCCTGGATGATGGAATGGCAAGTACACTGATTAAATTTACAGGTGACATCAACCTTCTGGAGTCTGTAAGCACACTGAAGTTGAATTCAGAATAATTTTGAGAAAATGGAGAAACAGTCAGAAAAAAAGATGCAATTCTACAAGGACATGTGCAAGGTGGAAATAATCAGCTGCATGAAATGAGGACAGAGAATAATTGGCTAAGTTATTGAAGAAATTGGGTTATTTTATTTAGACAAAAAGAAGAAAGAAAGGAGATCATATAACAGCCTTTATATACAGAGGATACCTGCCAAGAGAAAGGTAATAAACTGTTTTCTCCATGTCACCTGTAGATAGGTAAGAAGTAAGACTTGCATTACATAGAGCAATATTTATGTCAGGATTTTTTTTTTTTTTGTAACTAACTGTAAGAATAGTTAAGAATTAGGATACATTTGCTAGAGAGGCTATATGATCTCTATCACTGCAAGCATTTTTTAAAGAAAATAAGAATAATACAGACTGGCTGATCTTTTCAGACTAATGGGGTAAACTAGCTGACCTATTATTTGACTCTTTTGACGCACTGGTTTTGTGTGATTATACGTATGTATATATGCACACTTGAAGTCATATGCTTCACTGGAGCAATGTTTCAGTTTGCTAATTTGTTTCTTTTATTAGAAACTAAGTAACATGTAACAATTTTAAACATAAAACTTCTTTACAGTTGCCAGTTAAAGCTCAGATGTCTACCTGCACTACTGTAAGTTAACAGTTACTTGTCAGCTACATTACATTGAGTGTATGCATGCTCTTAGAGAAAAGGATATTGCCACTTGTGCTGATTGCTATTTCAATTGATTTTCCTCTCTTTCACTTACGTTACTCCAGAATAACTTGTTGGGGAAAAAAAAAAAAAAAAATTCAGAATCATGTCCAGAATACCTAAACTGCTTATCATCCTTTTAAAACTGGTTAATTAGAAGGACATCCTTAGGGTTGCTGTAGAAATTCAGATAGTTTGCAGTCTACTGACTACATAAAGAGAGAAAGAGACAGAGTGATCTGTCATACAGAGGTGTATGGTAAATAAAACCTTTTGGTTGAAATCTTTTGATATTTGACCCTAACACCTATGGAGCAAATGGTTGTGCTTAGAAAGTGCAGCCAATGAAAAGGGATACTCTTTGACAATGTGTGCAAGTGTGATCCCTCCCATTGCTCAGAAAATCTTGACAGTTAAAAGTGGTAATTAATGTAAATAGACTGTCCAGTAAATGTGACTAGATTCTGTTTTTCATCCTTTTATCTGAGTAAGCTTGTGACACATAATTTCTTTGCAATAAATAGTAGATGACACATATGCACAAATTTCAGTTGTTAGTGTAAGGACATTCAGGAATATTGGATGAGGTTATATATGTATATAATATGATACTATACTGATATGACACTTCAGTAGATTGTTTATAATACTTTGATATCCATATCTATCACTGTTTCTCTCTGGCCCTCTAAAAGGGACTCAGAGGACAGAAGAAAACATGTATTTTAGCTTACCTTAGTGCCTGTATGGAAAGCAAGGCTTGGCAGCTCAGCGCAAACACAGCAGTTGAAAGCAGCTGCAAAATATTCTCAGAGGATATTTGAAGCTGTATGGAAGTATTCATAGGGAATGGATCAGCCAGCAGATGACCTGCTCTCAGTCAGCAGATGACCTATTCTCAATACTAAAATAAAAGAACAAAGTAGACAGAAGGGACTAACGCAAGACAAATGTGGGTCTATGTTGGGGGCACGACACAGTGCCTGTCTCTCTTTGGATGTATACTGTGGGTTGACATTTTACTAGGGATTGGAGAGGTGGCTATTAACAAGAAGACTGAAATACCATTAAGGGTGGTATTTCACATAGGGAAAAACCCTATGTAATTTCTATGATCACTCATAAGTTATCAATAAAGACAGAGTCTAGGTATTCTCTACCAGTGCCAGAAGAAATTGTGAAAGTGAATAAATAAAATGGTAAATAAATAAATAAATAAACAAATAGCATTTTAGTTTTTTCCTCTCAGTAAAAAAAGATTTTTTTGCTTATAAGTATTGCATTTGGGTTTGGGTTTGGTTTTCTGCATACAGCTAGCCTGAACTAAGAAATTGTCATCTATCTTTTTTTTAGCTGCCAAAATACATCCCCAATGCTTTCTTATTGCAATGTCAAATATAATTTTGTAGGATATATAGGAACCATTTTTTTCAATGATTCTTAGTTCTGGTTCCATTCCTTTAGTGCACCAAAACCTAGGATTCACACCTGCATCTTTATTGATTCTTCCTTTATGAGTTGTGTCTC
Source organism: Aptenodytes forsteri (assembly GCF_000699145.1). Lineage (NCBI taxonomy): Eukaryota > Metazoa > Chordata > Aves > Sphenisciformes > Spheniscidae > Aptenodytes > Aptenodytes forsteri. The sequence continues at coordinate 574,364 of NW_008794578.1, forward strand.
CCAATCTTTTTTTTCTTAATCTGAAGTCAATAATCAAATATCCTACAAATTTTCCCCCTTTACTACATAATCTCCATGTGAAAAGTCTGCTGCCTGTAACTAGTGGCTCTTGCTATATCTCATATACTTCTCATCCTTTCCAGCCTCCCAGCCAGAAGTCGCAGAATTTAACAGAACTCAAGTAGGTCTCTCTACCTTTCTAACATTCCAGGAAATCAATTATTTGACACATCTGACATTGTTTGATAGGTTACATTTTTCTAAAAATGACAATCTGGTCATGAAATACAGTAATAACAACTCTGAGCTCAGAAAGTGCCACTCATAAAATGCTTTGGAGAACAGTATGGTATAAATTGCTTGTGATCAACAATACTTAAGTGAAATAGCAAATGTATAATCCTTTAGGCCACTTTCATATTCTAACGCAGACTAAGATTTGTAGATAATAGCAGGAAATCTGTTCCTTGGTTGATGGGCATGGTTAGCAAAAGTCCTAGTTCTTGCTATTTCAAGTACCTGAGGATTATATTTAGGATGTGTTAAATATCCAGCTCATTCTCATCATAGTTATCTTGATAATTTTAAGACACTGTGTGAATTATCCCTCACTAAATATGAATAAAAAGTGTCAGGAAAATTATTATTATGACCTTAGCCATGTCTGCTCTTTTCATGATTTTGTTGAGAATTTTACAAAGACAAAGAGTTTATGGAATCCGGGGAAAAAGGAAACCCAGGAGATGACAATTTTACATAATAAGAAGCAGAAGGAAATCAGTAGTGTATGAATCTGGATATGGGACAAAGAATAATCTTATAGCAAAGAGGCAACAGGAAAGGTAAGAATCAGGTTACAGGTACATAAAGAGGAAAGTAAAACTGATTTAGAGTGAGGCTGTAGAGATTGCTTATTTTGTGCTGGGTATACGATTACACTGGATTAGACCTATTCTGAGTCAAACACGCTCAGATTTTGTAAACAGAGGTCTTGGTTTGACAGTAAGAAAAGTTTTTCTCTGGCCATTCTACAGAATACTACCAATGAAAAAAAGCAGGATCAGAACTGGTAACAAGGAAGTAGACCAAGGAGAATTAAACAGCCAGACCAGAAATTAAATCTAAAGAACCCAAGCAATGAATCAGAATTAATTAACATAATTTTTTGAAAAAAATTGTACAGAGAATAAGTACGAATTACCAAATTAAAAAAAAAAAAAAATTCTGGATGTTATATTTATGCATTTCAGAAGACACAATGCGGGGGGGGAATCCAGTTAATAATATTAATGGGTAATAGAACAATGAAAGGTGGAAAGGGAAAGCAAATTTCACCTCCAAATCAGTTAAGAATATATAGGTGACCACATGAAAACTGTTACAGCTGGAAGTGATTCAAAGGATGATCATGCAGAAACATGTGACTCACCTTTGGAAAGAAAACCTTAAAATTTCAGATTTGAAAGGTTACTATTTTTAACCTTTGATAGAGTCCCCTTTAAAACTTTTAGATTGCAAATCAGTCACAGGTTTCAAAGGGAAAGAAGTAGTCAACTACAAACTATGGTAGTAGTGTGTCGTGGTTTAACCTCAGTTGGCAACTAAGCACCACGCAGC
>NW_008794578.1:583076-585917 GCF_000699145.1 Aptenodytes forsteri
CCAAAACACTGTACCAGCTACTAGGAAGAAAATTAACTCTATCCCTGCCGAAACCAGGACAAGTGTCAGTATGCTATACATGGAAATTATAATTCTTTTTAAGATAAGCCAACTGTCACAGCCTGAAAGCATTGATGTTTTTAAAGGTAATATGTACCTACTTACTGTATTTCAGAGTAAAAGGAACCAATAAATACCGTGTTTAAATGCTATACATGGAAATTATAATTCTTTTTAAGATAAGCCAACTGTCACAGCCTGAAAGCATTGATGTTTTTAAAGGTAATATGTACCTACTTACTGTATTTCAGAGTAAAAGGAACCAATAAATACCGTGTTTAAATTATATAACAACAGATATTGCTAGTGAAACAGCAGTCAGCTCTGATATAATAGAGAAAGTCTATTTGAAATGTACTTAAACCAAGACAATTGACTTTGTATTGTTTTTGCTGCAGAAATTTGGAAAATGTACAGCTGTAATGGGACAGCCAACACTTTGCCATCCTGAATTTACCTTCAGTGTTTCTCAAATACTTGTTCAGTCTCCCCCAAATACTTCTTCAGTCTCCCCTTAAACCTACATACATTTTTTTTATCCACAGCATCCTTTGGCAAGGAGTACTATTGCTTGCTATGATGTGGAGAATCAACTGCATTTGATTATTCTGAATCTGGCTTCTAGTAGCTTCAAATGAAGTTCACAAGCTTGAGCAACAGAACAGAGAGTGAACAGCTGAACAGTTCCTCCATGCCCACTATGCCAGTCACAGATTTGTAGACTTTTACTATATCCCTTCTATACGATCTCCTTTCAGTTCTTTATATAGATTGTTTAGTCTCTTTCACAAACTCCTAACGACAGGTATTTTCTTTTACCATCGAAGTTCAGTATTACAGAAGACGAAAAAGAAAAATCCCCAAATAACAACATATTTATGGTGATGTTATAAAAAAGTCCAATAATATACCATGTTTCATATCTGTCATTTTCACATTTGAAAAGCATTAAAAGAAAAGCTAGAAAAAACAGAATTAATTACTTCTAATGTTTTAAAGTTGAAATCAGATGGACTGAAGACAAACAAAAAGTCTATTTTATAGGATAAATGCAATCAGGACTGGTGTCTGAATTTTACATTTTAAGCCAATTTGAGCAAAAGTCCATGAGGACAATAGATAACCTAGCACATGACTGACTCTAGTGATAGGTTTTTAACTGGAACTGAATTTGTCTAGCTGACTCATAAGCCCCACGAAGAATGTTGGCTTATGACAGCATCATAATACATGGGAAATGGCAGCACTAGTGGATACCAAAATGATAAAGATAGCTTTCTGTGGAGGTGAATGCCTCAGAAGAAAACTTTAAAATCCTGTAATTAACAAAGAGTGTGATGTATTGCAATATGCTTAATTTTACATTGGAAGGTACTATATAAAGCACATCTATTGATTAACATAAATCCTGACTAACAGTTTGATCTATGGATAATAATGATTTGTATTACAAATTTACATTTTACATTGTTTCTATCACTGCATCCCATAATTAATAGTAATTTTCTCATTGGGGTATTAAAAAGAGAGTAAGTGGGAGGACAATTTGATTTCTGTACTGAGAAAAAAGAATTACTTTAAAGACGTACTCTTCCACAAACCTTATCTTTAAAGATCACTTTAGCTGCTAGCAATAGTTCCACTGCTGTAAATGGATGCAATGTAAAAATGCAATCCGGCTAATTCTTCATTTAGATAAATGGTAGATGGTAAATATTTGAAAATAGAATAAATATTGGAGGGAAAGCACTGTGTGCAAGTGATGTAGGCAGTAGAATATAAGGTCTCAGTTCTGTAAAAAAATGTATTTATCAGTACATGGGACTATGCATAATTTTAGCATCAGGTTTATGCAGAACTGTTGGCAGGATCAGGGTCTAAGCATATGTTTTATATTTCCCTAGCATTCATAGCTTGCTGCTTTGGATCTTCGAAAAGAGACAATGGGAATAATTTCTGCTTTGCAAACTTAAAATGCATGCTTTTTGACAAGATCATGTGTGCGCTCTGGTCTTTGTGCTCAGAATCACAATCTCTGAAGGTTATCTTCCAATCACAGGTGGATATATAACTTTTTAGCTTGGAGAACTAGTTTTTGTAACAGTCTGTGTTACGACCACATAAATATGAGCAGTAATATAGTGAGGAGAGTAGTGAACGTATAGCAGGTAGGAACAATACATTGAGGGAAAGTAAGAATTTCCTGAGCTATTTCATAGAATCATAGAATGGTTTGGGTTGGAAAGGACTTTTAAAGGTCATGTAGTCAAACCCCCCCTGCAATGAGCAGGGACACCTTCGACTAGATCAGGTTGCTCAGAGCCCCGTCCAACCTGACCTTGAAGGTTTCCAGGGATGGGGCATCCACCACCTCTCTGGGCAACCTGTGCCAGTGTTTCATCACACTCAGCGTAAAAAATTTCTTCCTTAGATCTAGTCTCAATCTACCTTCTTTTAGTTTAAAACCGTCCCGCTTGTCCTGTTGCAACAGACCCTACTAAAATGTTTGCTGCCATCTTTCTTATAAGCCCCCTTTAAGCACTGATAGGCTGCAATAAGGTCTCCCCAAAGCCTTCTCTTCTCCAGGCTAAACAACGCCAGCTCTCGCAGCCTGTCCTCATAGGAGAGGTGTTCCGTGCTCCTGATCATTTTCGTGGCCCTCGTCGGGACCCACACCAACAGGTCCATGTCTTTCTTGTACTGAGGACTCCGGAGCTGGACGCAGTACTCCAGGTGGTGTCTCACCAGAGCAGAGTAGAGGGGCAGAATCACCTCCCTCGA
>NW_008794578.1:586262-587105 GCF_000699145.1 Aptenodytes forsteri
CTCTGGATGTGACCATCCAGCCAATTCCTTATCCACCAAATAGTCCACCCATCAAATCCACATCTCTCCAATTTAGAGTGAAAGATGTTGTGGGAGACCGTGTCAAAGGCCTTAAAGAAGTCCAGATAGACAACATCCGTAGCTCTTCCCTTGTCCGCTGTTTCATTAGCAAAGCATGAAAAAATACTCATTTTTCTAATGGTGTGTTTTGGAAAAAGTAAGGCACACAGGGTACTACTCAAGTAAAATCTTGGGAAAACACTCGTATCTGAATAGATTTGAGGACTTGGTCTCATTGATACAATTACTTAATGCAAAATATGTTAAGGCTTTCATAACATTCTTTTTTAAATTTATATATAAATTAGAGTTATGAGGTACACAGGAGTCATGGAGCAGTCTTATGGAACATATTAGTTTTTTGAGGAGTTGCTGTCATGATAATCAACTATAAATAAAAAGGAAAAAGGGAAAGTGGTAGACTATCCAATGAAGATACAATGAGAATAGAAAACTACTCATTTAGCTTCAAAACTCAGCTATTCTAGTGTACTAACAAGAATCAAGAAGCTCAGCTCTAAATACTGACGGAAAATGCAAAACATCAGTATCCTAACGCAAGTATCACCTGTTGTGCTTTAGGCAGCTAAACACCACACAGCCCTTCGCTCACTCCCCTCTCAGTGGTATGGGGGAGAGAATCGGCAAAAAAAAGCAATATTCATGGGTTGAGTTAAAGATAGTTTAATAAGACAGAAAAGGAAGGGAAAACAATAATAATAATAATAACAATAACAATAATAATAATAAAAGAATATACAGAATAAGTGATACACAATGATG
>NW_008794578.1:591914-592877 GCF_000699145.1 Aptenodytes forsteri
TCTTCTGCTGCATGGGTCGTGTGCACTTGACTTCATCTGGATCTTTGGATAGTTGTTCATTGTTCAGGTCATCATAAATCACCTTCAGCACAGCTAATTCCCTCAGGTACCGGATACCTCTGTCCATGGTGGTCCACTTGCCTGGGTGACATATAACATCTTCCTTGAAGGGATACCTTTCCTTCATGCCTGACAGGAGTCTCCTCCAGAGGCTGAGGGCTTGTTCCCCTTTTCCAATCAATTTGTCAATGCCCCCATCCCTGAAAGGGATCCCAGCTGCTTAGGTTCCCTACCCTCTAACTGCAGTCTACTGGCCCTGTCATCTCAACATCGGAGCAGCCAGGTGACAATGTGCTCGCCTGGATGATGACCGAAATCTTTTCGCATATCTCGCAGCTCACTCAGGGATAGGGATCAGGTGGTTACCATCCCATTTATGGGTTCTGCCTCTTCCTGTTCTTGTGATGGCCCTGCTTCATCTTCATCCCTTACTAAACAAGCTGATTTTCTTGTGTATTTCTTCTTGTGTATAGTGGTGACTGATACCTGCACGGGTTGGTTTTCTGGTTCAGCCGCAGTGCCTTTTGCCAGGGTTTGAGTAGCTGCAATGCCTTTTGTGGGGGTTGGAGCAGCTGCAGTGCCTGTCACTGGGGTTTGAGTAGCTGCAGTGCCTGTCGCGGGGCCTGGATTAGTTGCAGTGCCTGTCGCCGAGCTTTGAGTAGCCGCAGTGTCTGTCGTAGGGGTTGGAGTAGCCGCAGCGCCTGTCAACGGGGGTAGATCTCTGGTTGGTATTCTTAAATAGTTGTTTAAACTTAAACAAGACCTGAACCACATTCAGGAGACATAGCAATAGGATCATGCTGGTTTGAACATCCCAAGGATATTCAAAATTCACAAGAGCTGTTGTAACTAGCCTGAAGGCGAAAGGGAAGGTGAAGGAGCAGGGGAAAGTGTCCCCCCCGT
>NW_008794578.1:593417-597360 GCF_000699145.1 Aptenodytes forsteri
AATAATAATAATGATAAAAGAATATAGAAAACAAGTGATACGCAATGCAATTGCTCACCACCCACTGACTGATGCCCAGCCAGTTCCCAAGCAGCAGTCACCCTTCGCCCAGCTAACTCCCCTCAGTTTATATACTGAGCATGATGTTACATGGTATGGAATATCCCTTTGGCCAGTTTGGGTCAGCTGTCCTGGCTGTGCCCCCTCCCAGCTTCTCACTGGCAGGGCATGGGAAGCTGAGAAGTCCTTGGCTAGTGTAAGCACTGCTTAGCAACAGCTAAAACATCAGTGTGTTATCAACACTACTCTCATCCTAAATCCAAAAGACAGCACTATACCAGCTACTAGGAAGAAAATTAACTCTATCCCAGCCAAAACCAGGACACATCCTCACTGATCTTGTGAGCTACTCTTACGGTCTTTCTGATGACAATATTTCCTCTTGTAGCTTGAGTCAGCCAGGTCCTCAGAGAGTGATACAATATGGAAGACCTATTTATTACAAGAATTGTTCATAAAAGAGATGTGGACAATAGTAATATTCTTCATAGTTATACCCATATTTCTTTTATTTGAAGCAGTGAAGATTGACAGGAGGCATAAGCTGGGCAGCAAAGACAACAGGAAATCCCAGTACAGCAAAGTGCTGCACTTTTTCTGGGTCACTGGTATATATAAGCAATGTTTATGTTGTGGCTATTTATGGTAAGGTCTGTCTTCCAGGTGCTCATAATTAAATTAGTTACTGATGATGTTATTTTCAGTGATTTCTGTTCTCATTTTTTCCTGTATCCGTAAGTATGGGACCGAATCTGAAGGCTTTCTTACAGTCTGTCCAAAAGATACTGGGGCTTCATATACGTTTTTGGGCAGTAATAACTGTTTGCTAATCAGAAGCTGAATCTCAGTAAGTTTCATTTGTGTTTTGTATCAGTTCTCCTCCATTGTGTAAAGATACTTTTTTTATCTGTTTAATTCTTTTTCTTCTATTCCTTATTATTAGTAAGAATATTTTGATTTGTGTAAGTAACCAAGGAAAAATACTTGCTCCCCAGTCAGTCTCATTTCCTTTGTGTTTTGTAGCTAAATTTATTTCAGCAGAAGATCAAAACAGAAAGAAATTTTCAACATCTGCTTTTTAAATCATATCTCCTCTAAACAAAATGTGGTGGGTTAGCATTGGCTGGCAGCCAAGGGCCCATCCAACTGCTCACTTACTTCCCACTCAGCTGGACAGGGGGAGAAAATGGGAAGAACAGGAATGAGAAAGTTTGTAGGTTGAGATAAAGAAGGGAGATTACTCTAACGTTACTGTTGCAGGTAAAACAGATTTGACTTGGAAGAAGTTACTGATCTTATTGCCAATTAAAATAAATATTTAATTACTGATTCAGGTAGTGGGAAATAAAACAAACAACCCCCCCCAGAAACAAACATTTACCATTTAGGGAAAAAGCTTTTCCTTTTCCTTTCCTAGGCCCAGCTTCAGTCCAGACACCTCTCCTCCCTGCTTGTTATTGCCACAAGTTACACTCAGTGCTTTCAATGAGGCAACAGGCAGTGCAGTGGGCGGTTGCGGCCAGGACGTAGAGGTTTGTCTCCATCCTTTGTGCTCTGTTCTTCTGCTCTGGTGTGGGTCCTCCACGGTTGCAGCCCCTTCAAGGGGAAAGGGCTGTGCCTGATCTGCCATGGAGCACCACCTCCTCCTTCTTCCCAGAGCCCCCTTTTTCCAGGCTCAACTTCACTCCTTCATTCACGACTCTTCTAACTCCTCCCCAAGCAGCACAGGGGGATGGGGAATAGGAGTTAAGGTCAGTCCATAAGAGCTGTGGTTCTGTAGTTCTGCAACTGTAGTGCAGGTAGATAGAGATTTCTAGACGCTTTAATAGGATGTAAGAGGGCACAGGACAAACCTGTGAGAGATCTTTGCCAATCTCCCAAAAAAACAGAAGTTACAATGGGAAACAAATAAACAAACAAACAAATAGATAATTGAGGAGGTAGCTGTTTTTATCTTAAGACTTTTGAATAAAATAAATGGCTCTTCCTAAAGGCTTGGTATTTTTCAGGAAGTAATGGAAACTGATTTTCTATGGTAGACTTTTTCACAATAAGCAAGGTTGTCCAGTTATATCGTCTTTTAGTCAAATACTGTCCAGGACTGGGAAGAAATCGGAATTTTCCTGAACTGTCTTAAGTCTCAATAAGCTGAATATATTTTCCTATTGTTCTTCTGAACAATGAGTAGTATGAGTCTAAGCTATTTATTTGCTCTTGCTAGCAGCACACACTAGCCAGCCATGAGAAACTACAGTTTATGTTGTTAAGGTTTCTGAGACCAGTCTCCTGGCTTAGTATGCTTTCATTGCTGAGGAGAGACTCTATCCTCTTTCATGTTTCTGGAACACTGTGAGAAGTTAGAGTGGTTTCTCACAATTTCCTACCTGCTAGGTGTAAAAGCTGGTACTTTGCAGTATGGATGCAAAAAAGACTATGTCGGAAAGCAAACATATTTTAAGCAACTATGACAGCATGTTTTTATCGATCTGTAATACCTTACCAGAACTACATAAACACTTTATATCAACAAGCTTGCAGTAGTATTACAAATGGATTGACACTTTAAATATTACCTGAATACGTTAGATTTCAAGAATGTGTTTTTTACCTTTCTGTTCCTTTCCCAGAGAGCAGTATAGAGTGATTCAAAGGAAGAGTGTGCTCACCTCCCCACATTTCTATGTTTTTGTGTTTGCTTCGGGTTTTTTTGTTTTGTGGGGTTTTTTTACAGCAGCCATCACCACAGAACTCACCACACTGTAAAATTTATGTAGGGAGTCACCATACACTTCATTACTGAAAATATGATTTAATGTTGATTTAATGTATCTTCAGAACTTCTGCTTTCACTGCAAGAGTGCTATAAGCACTAGAGAAATAATATGTTATTTCAGAAGCAAATATCCATGGCTGGCTTGAGATACACCTGTTTACATCAAACCCAAGTGCATGCTAGATGCATAAATATTTACAGATGCTGCTAGAGGGCTCTTTTGTAACAACTATTAGGCTATAATAGCTAAATAAACTGCCTGCTATCATTAAAATAAATGGTAAATTAGATTCATAATTATTGAACAAAATATGAACACATAGATACTATTTTCCATTTTTCTGCATCTGCTGTGCAAAGTGTAGACTGCTGCTATTTTGATCTAGCATCATGTATAATCCACATAACATTCAGACTGTATTGATGTAAATAACTACAGGAGGTTCAGAGTTATGAGATCAACTTAAAACTGTTATCTAAAGGAAAAAGAATTTAATTAAAAACAATTTTCTTGATATACTTTATGGCTATTTCTGAAGAAGAAATAACCTATGGTAACTGGAAAGTGCTTGGTATTCAGGAGCAAAAGCTGCAGCAGTTCTTGTAAAGGTTAATGGATAAATCTTAATTCTTTAGGATTGGACTATGGGAGCTACAGGTGCATATACAGAAATAGTGTGAGATCAGTAATAAAAGTGTCAGGAGTTGCTGAATCCAGTAGGCTGACAGAGCTGAGGCTGCCACGGCTTCATGACCCCAGGTCCAGCCAGTGAGACTGAGCGTGTTCCTGATAGGCACACGTGCACACATACATGAAAGGACTGTTGTGGTTTAACCTGGCGGGCAGCTAAACACCAGACATCTGTTCACTCACTACCTCCCACCCAGTGGGATGGGGGAGAGAATTGTGGAAAAAAAAAGTAAAATTTGTGGGTTGAGGTAAAGACAGTTTAATAGGACAGAAAAGGAAGGGAAAATAATAATTATAATAATTAATAAAAATAATAATGATAAAAGAATGTACAGAATAAGTGATGCACAATGCAATTGCTCACCACCCCCCGACTGATGCCCAGCCAGTTCCCAAGCAGCAGTCACCCTTCCCCCAGC
>NW_008794578.1:597384-612535 GCF_000699145.1 Aptenodytes forsteri
TCCCAGCTTCTCGCTGGCAGGGCATGGGAAGCTGAAAAGTCCTTGACTAGTGTAAGCACTACTTAGAAACAACTAAAACATCGGTGTGTGATCAACATTATTCTCAACCTAAATCCAAAACACAGCACTGCACCAGCTTCTAGAAAGAAAATTAACTCTATCCTAGCCGAAACCAGGACAACACAGTACACGTGCACATGACTGGGCACACAGATTAACACAGATGACACACACTCAGCACTCACACAGGCACAAACAGCACCAATGGCCTCATCCTGTTCCCCTCTCTAGCTGATCAAAATGAAGTTCCCTTTACGGGAAATACATATCCACATCTACAATGTGGAGCCCTCTAGTCTGCACAGTAACTGGCCCCTGCATGCCAGGACTCCCCAGTTGCATATTATGAGTCCACAAGACCCACAGTTCCACTCCAGTTGCAGACCCCCCTCAACCACAGACAAACACACATGCACTGCCATGCACAGGTACTTTATGGATCTTCCAAAGGAATTGTCCTAAGCTACCTGCAGTATTTAAGTTGTGTTATTTCAAATAATATTGAAGTGGAATTTCTGTTTCAGGGATAGGACAAGGAATATTGTGAAAAGCATGAGAAAGGCCCAGGAATACAAAGAGAAAACGTTGGAGAAGTCAAGACAAGATAGTACGCAAAGGGAGTTCCTCAGGGTATGTGGAGATGAAACATACCACAGAAGATTTAGCCCTGACCTTCATATGAAGTCATTGATTGTAAGCATTTTCTCAGATTTTCGTGTTCCTTATTGTTATACATATATTTCTACCTGGCAAAATAAGTACACAGCACCTGCTGAATCACTTATTTCAATACAAAATGAATTATGATTGCAATTCCAAATTTTTTGCTCATATGCATACATACATTTGTGAAATAACCCTTTGGGTCAAATTGGCACACAAATTCAACAGTGATGGGTTCACTAGAAGATGGATAGTCTGCTCCAAGACACATGCTGAGGCTTCTATTTTGGCCTTTTTTTTTTTTTCTGGTTTAATTCCATTTATTTCAATAGATTTATATCAGCAGAGATATGACTCGCTGACTTCAACAGGAGTAATATCCATGCACCTAAAATCAAAGTTTTGAGCTTAGAAACAGTTTGGGAAGGATTGAAAACAACATGAGAAACTACCATATTTTGGATTCCCTTTTCTCTCCTTTAAATTCTCATGAGATATGTGTTATGTTGAAAAAGACTTTGATTTACCTAAGCTCAGAATTTGTCCCAGTTTTATGAAATTAAGAATATGGCTGAAAGATGGTTGTGATGGAAGTGATGATAATCAAGCTGGCTGATAATTTCTGTAGGTAACCTAGCATGTGAGCTGGTATTTTTCCCTCTGTAGATGAATAATGAATCTTAATATCAAACTACCTTAAGTTCAGAGCTATCTTGTAAATGAAGTTAGAATTAAACACTTTGAGATATGGTTGTTATTTATACAGTAAGGAAATATTTAGTGTCCTCAAATTATGTTCTCTATCAATGAATGCATAAAATACCATTAACATTATTAGGAGATATATGTATACATCAAGGAGAGGCTATATTCTTCAAAAAGACATTGAGCTTTGGAGAAAGATATTTTTAGACTTATCTCTGAATGATATGGTGCCAGTTATCAAAGTAGCATGCAACAAGCATGGGGTTAGAACTATTAAATTCCAGGCCACAACATGATAATAGCTTTTAGATAAGATATTGTTGGTGAAACACATTACCCATGAAAAGTGAGTTAACTGAAAGAATTCATAAGCAAAGCTAACAACTGGCTTTAATGTGTTATTATTAATAGCAGTATTTAATGTATTGGGATTTTCCTTGTGTAAATACATTTTTTTCCTCTGGATTTTCAAGTGCGGTGTATTTAAACAGGATCTGGGACTGTGATGGACTAAATTTGTTGTTTGCTAATCAGTCCAACAGACATAGGTAGGGTAATGAAAATAAAAATTATGTGAAATGAGTATTGCATGTATTTGAGGCTATAGCCATGCCATAGGATGACAGAAAGCTGTAGAAGGTTGAGTGATTTCATTTTGGAAACACATCCAAAACATTACTGTTTCGAAAATGAAGTTGTGAAACTTCTTTTCTCTATTCTTCCTGCAAAGATGTGGTGCTCTATTAGTCCTTCCCAGCTGTGGCTCATTCAACGTATTTTTAAAAATATGGCTTCAGCTTGTCTGGGGATTTCTTGAATGAGCAAAAGGGTTCTTTTTACTTTATTGTTTTCCTCATAGCTGAACATTGGTGCATACATTTGTCTACTTCAAAGATGCTCATTAGTGAAAGCAACAGTGAATCTCCAATCTTTTGGAAAGTGTGAAGTGGTCTAATGAGATTTTGTAGGGTGATTATCAGACCTTTTTGTCTTCCAAAGAGACCAGTAATTTACTGAGGATTAAAGGTAAGAATCAGAATTCTCAATAATGTTGCCACTTCAAATAAAATATAAAATTTATGCAAGGGTTTAGCTTCCATTTGGATGATGGATAAGAGACAGGAGATTGACAAGTCGTGCATGAACCCATTTATGTTAATCTCACTAAAAAGAAACAAAAGTGATAATGTAGACTCCAAAGCAATAAATTGTGTTATGTGTAAAAACTGAGCGACAAAGGAAAAAAGGCGATGACTCTCCACAAACTGTCTGGAGCCTGTTCACGTAGTTCTTCTGGAGCGATACTCCACAGATTGCTAAAAAAAAAGTAATGCAAAGAAAGGTTTCCTCTTTTTCTTATGCCTTGTAAAGAAAGTATTTATGAGCAACTGATGGCCTGTACTAACCACCGCTCCATGTTTAGGTCTACCTGGAGTTGGTAGTTGGTCTCAGGCCATTTCCCAGACTCCTTTCCAGTTTATAACTAGAGGAAAATATAAAAGCCTGTTTTTATGTAATTATGCAAACAGAAGAAAATTGCACTGGCTACTCCTGCAGAACTAGAACGAGAATGGGGTGTGCCATATAAAAACTTTGGTGGAGAGGAAACATGGAAAAGCTACTTCTTTCCATGCTATCCCTGGCATCAGAATCAGTGTAAATGAACTAAGGATAATGATAACCAGTGTATTGTCTACATCAGTATTGTAATTAACAATGATTCATGTGAACAGAAAACATTGCAAGTACCTTAATTTTAAACTCATTTGAAACTCATAAAAAAGAACAAATGTTTACAAAACAGAAAAACAGAAAAAAAACATAATAAAATCTTTACTTAGTCAACTTAATATCTTCGAACAAACAAGAGTTAAAATTACTTCTTTTCAAGAAGTACTTGACATTGTCTTAAGTTTTAATGTAAAATTAGAGGACCGTGGTATTTAAATTATACAATATCAATAGTGTCTCTCCTACACTTTTGTAAGCTTTTCAGTTTCTCATTATGCAGGGAGGATGATCTGACCTAAGAGGAGGACAGAAAAATTAAGAAAATAGAATAGTAATTATTTTAAGAGTCTCATTGAACTCCCACTGGAGTTGATGGGTAAATGCCTAGCTATTTCAGTGGGAGTAGTACTAGACCTATGATAAGCTGGTTATATTTTCTAATGTACAGTATATAGTGGTCCTATAAAATGAGATTCAGAAACTAATTGACCTTCAGGTTGCTTCATCTTGTAGAAAGCAAGAACTATGCAGCAAATACCTATAGGTCGTCCTAACCTTGGAGGTACTGGATCACATTTTTAAGTAGAATCAACAGCTCATGCACTTTATGGTCAGTTATTTCACAAAACAAGTAATGTAGACATGAAGAGAAGAAACAAAAACTGTGGATTTAGTCAGGTTATTATATTGCACATATTTGTTAAAATATATCTTAGACTGGTCAGGTAGCACAAATGCCTACCCTGGATGCTTCAGGGTAGTCCTGTAGCAAAAGTGAAATAAAATCTACCTTTTTTTCTTTTTTTTTTCCCCAGAGACACTTCTTTTATAGTTTTAAAAGATGAAGCTTCAAGTGTCATTAGCTTGTCATGTAATTCTTCTTTCATCAGCTGGAAATGAACATAAGTATAACCATTTGAGAATGGAGAACCAGCAGCTTTTGGACATTAGTTGTATAACATTACAGATGTCAGCTGCTTCAGTATTCATTGTTTAATGCTTACTCCTATAGGATTATTATAATTCCTTTCATTGGTACTGTGAATTCAATGTTTTCATAAAGGGTGTTATAACTTGAAAAGAATCAAATGAATTTAAGTGAACAACTTTGATGATTGCTATTAATATTGCTGTAATTAGATATCAATAACAAGTAGCTGAGAAAGGGCTACAGATGTACATACAAATAAGTTTAGAAACGCTTAGTGTGTAGAATGAAACTGGGGTCAAGGACTCCAGAATAAGAATGTATGTGAAGGTGAGCCATCTCAAGACTGTAGCAGGGGAGCCAGCACGTAAAATAGCAGAGGCATTGCAAGTACACAGGCACAGGATTGTGCCAGAGGTCTCAGGACTATACATACAAGTGGTCAGTTATTGATATAGAACAGTGTAACCTAATGAAGCTGCCCATAGCTGATAGCATAGTTGGAAATATTTAAGACAACAACAACAACAATTAATTGTACAGCTGTAACTGCTCCAGAATTGGTTATGTGAAATTAATGACCCTGATATCCTGCAATGTTAGGCATTTAATTATCACTAAAGGGAAATACCTTGTACTTAATAATACCTGTTGCTCTGAATATAAATTTATTTTAGTACAGGGTTTTAAAACGTTCTGCAATCACACCTTTCTGTTTTTTTCAGCACCACGCTTTGTATGTTGTTTTGTCTGGGTGTTTGATGGTCTACTAGTCAAAATGCTGACAAATTAGAGAGGGATTGATTTTGACCTTTTACAGCTTTGAATCTACAGATGTTTATGCACATGCTTGGCTTTCTAAGTGAATGGTCCACTGATGTCAGTGTGACCATTTCTGTTAAACTTAGAAATTTTTGCCAGGTCAGGATTCAATTCTGCAGAAGTCCAAAAGCAAACAGAAGAAGAGATGGCTCAGCAGGATTTTCTTATTGGTATTAACAAAGATACAAATGCAAATAAACTAGATCTACAAGTACTTGGCAGATTCTAGGAAAATTCAGTCTTAATTTGCAAAAGAGGACTTAAAAACAAAATCATTCTCTTATTTTTAATTAAATTTTCTCTTACATTAAACCCT
Organism: Aptenodytes forsteri; assembly: GCF_000699145.1. Taxonomy (NCBI): domain Eukaryota; kingdom Metazoa; phylum Chordata; class Aves; order Sphenisciformes; family Spheniscidae; genus Aptenodytes; species Aptenodytes forsteri. Next base: position 602,610 of record NW_008794578.1, read on the forward strand.
TTTCTTTGTATGCATGGACAGAATTTCTATATTTCTGAAGTACTAGTAATTTAATATGAAATCATTAATCATTTACCAAACAGCAAATCTGATAATTTAAAAGCTAGGCTAATATTACAGTTACATTAATTGCAAAGGATATTAGTGTTTAGAAGGAAATGTCAATTGTAGTGGTAATTTTTAATTCTCTTTCATTTGGCTTTAAATAATTTACAAACTTCTGGAACTTAAAACACAGTTGTGTAACTTACTGAATTACATCCTACAGAGCTGACCATTAAATTTAATGACAATCTTTTTAGTTTGTGATTTAAAACTCTTATCACTGTAATTCCTTCAAATAATTTGTTTACCTTTGCTTATGTTTAAGTAAATCTATTTTCCTATAGAGTTTCAAGCTATGAGAAAATAACTTGAAACAGAGAATGAATTAGTTAGATTTTAAAATATGCACAGAAGCTTTGGGGATAAAGTGAAATCCCAAAATACTACGGTCATTCATGTAAATTTCATCTTAAATAAAGGTCAAGCTATCAGATCATGTTGAAGAAAAATGTTTTTACTACTCCCACTTGTGAAGTTCCATGTGGAATTGTAATATGGAACATTATCATCAACTTCTAGAGTCTGTGGGGAAATAAAATCCAATTCAAGTGACATGGATAAAGCTGTTCTTCAGGGAATAAGATGGCACCTATTTTCTTATCCTGAACATCAGCATATCAACTGGACTTGAACAAAAGACAGTTTTACAGCCTGCTTGGCACAGATGTTGGACATTATTCAATGTGACAATGCAAACACTTTAGCTGGATGCTTTGCAAATGTAACTCTAGCCAGTTTGCTCATATTAGTTCAATTTGTACAGAATGTGATTTTTTTTTTAATTTGCTTTGCAAAAAAATAAGAAATAATAAACAGTTTTCATTTTCATGAAAAACTCATATGCAAAGGATGAACTACAACATTTGATCTTTCCTGCAGATAAGAACAGGATTTTTTTTTTGGTCATTTTCAGACAACATTTTTCAATGTGCTGATACTTTCTGATATCAAATTAATATTACAGCAGTGTGATGTATGGACTACAGGGAGATCAAGGTGAATGTAACCATTCTCATTAAAGGACACTGCTCTGTGGAAAAAAAAAGAAAAGATATATTTCAGTGGTGAATGATGTACATATTTCTGCAACATCTTGTAACTACAGTCCATTAGAAATTATTTCCATCACCATACAGTATGGTCTGTTCTGATTCTTATTTCTTGAGTTTACAAGGGTAAGAAAGAGAACAGCTGACTGGGCAGCATGATCCTGCTTGACAACATTGCCTGACCTATGTCAGTAGCTATCTGAATCAAATCTGCAGGTATCCAAATAGGAGAAATACTTTTCACATTTGTGGCTTGTTGCTAAAAAACAACATCTAAAAATAAAAATATTCTGTCAGTGTCATGGCATGAAAAATTGTATTTTCCAAGAGTTTGTAAGAACCAAAAGGGGGTTTGTTTGCTTGTTTGGTTTTGCTTTTTTTGGTTTTCTTTCCATTAGTTCCGTAGCTTGTCAGGATTCTAGTAGGGTCATTAGTTTATTTTGTTAGGACCAGTGACAAATAGCAAAGGAACAATTTTTTTATAATTTTTGTAACATTAAACAAATGCTATGAAAAATAGATATTCTAGTTGAATGTATGTTTCTTGTATTCACTGACTGCTGTGAGGTTCCCAGCTTGTGTACTTTTAAGGACAAGATATATTTTAGTTTCATGTAAAACTACCTTATTTGGAAACCCGTAATATACCCATGGTAATACGAAGTTTAATGCAAGTGCAGAGCCAAAGGTTCCTAATGACTTTTCTGGCCTGTACTGGAATGCAAGATCCCATGACCAAGCCAATAATGGTGCTTAAACTAGGTAGATAGAGCTTAATATGTCTTTGGGCAATGAATTCACACTGCTAACTGTAATGAAGGTGTACACAGACTGAGGAAGAAAGTGCTGTGTTTGTTGTGTTTTGTTTTGCTGTGAGTTGTTCTGTTCTGTTTTGTTTTGTTTCAAAGTGAAGAGCTGTCATTACAGGATAAGACAAAAGAATCAGTAAAAATCCTCACAGTTGCTCTACACCTTGACATTAGAAATGTGTCGCTGAATTGGGCTCTTATACACAAGAAGGGAATTTTCCATTGTTAATCTCTAACTGATAGAAGGTAGATTATTCTGTATATAAATTATACTTTGTATATATGATATTTATTTTGTTTTGGAAAATGTGTTCTAATTAACTATATTCAAAAGTATATGCATGTAGGTCTTTTTTCATTGGATCCATATGAAACACCTACCTGAAAACAGAAAATGCTACGCATATAATACATGTGTAATTACCATCTATGGGTTTCTTCAGTAATCAGTTTTTTGGGGAAGAGTGTTTCAGAAAAGGTGTCTGGTTTAACAACTCTGAATTGCCCTTTGAAATGAGTTATTTTTTTCACCCTTGTTTAAAGATGAAGCTTAGAGAAAATACTACATTTATAATATACATATAATTTTGATAAACTGTCTAGGTTTAAAATAACAGAATAACTGATATGCTCCTACTATAGTTCTGCTTATTCCAGACCCACAATTTTACTTATCATTATTGCAAACTTTCTTTTCTCACATTCTGAAGGTGATAAGCCACTTGCAGCTTTTGACTCTGCTCCAAATCTTCATGCTTCTTAAATAATAGCAAAGACTACTGCCTTCATGCTTGTGGCTGTAATTCAAAATTGTATGGTTTTGATAGATTTACATTATTAGCATACTCTGCGTGGGTATGCAGGACTGCAAATATATGACATCGAACATATATTACTATAATTTCTGAGTAAACTATAACACAATATATATTTAATAAAGGAAATGTGTATTTGTTTATTTAGCAGTCATTCATAAATGGTACAAAGAAAGTGATCTGAAGTAGAAGTATTTTACTGTCTTCTGAACTAACGGTCCAAGTCTTATCACCTGGCAACACAGCTCAGCTGTGATTCATGACATATAGATAAAATATAAGGCTACAGGCAGTAATCATAAAGGCTGACTGGCCTCATGAGGCTAATCTCCCTTGGCTTCCTCAGTAATCCATGGACAAGGATAGGTCCTTGGAAGAGTGATTCAGAGGAGGTGTCTAAATCAACCACTATGAATTGTCCCCTGGAAAACATATCTTTTTCCCTTGCTTAAAGAAGAAATCCAGTGAAATTAGCCTTAAGAGTCCAGTGTTTACTTCTGTGAATACTCCTCAGAGATGAGGGTCTGGAGGATTCCAGTACACAAAAAAAGCACTTGAAGCAGACACCCTCTATGAACAAAACTACCATCAATTTAAAACTCTGCATTCTTAAAGGGATCCTCATGAAAAGGTCAGGATGCTAAATGTACCCCATTTGCTCTGCCTGGGAAGCATAGCTATGCAGTGAGCAACTGAACACCTAAACAAACAGAAAATAACTCATCTTCACGGTAATTCAAAAAGAAAGGTTTGCTTGACAGGTCTTACAGCAAAAAGGTCTGTCACTGAATCACATTGTTGAATGTGCTTCAAAGGAGACTGGTGAAATTTCTTGACTGAGCCACAGAACATGAGGTTTTGATCCAATAAAACACCTAAACACATGCCTAACTGACATGTTAACATCTATGGTACTACTTGTGCTTAAAATCCAGAACACACTAAATACTTGAAATGTCAGTTCAGGACTTTAAATCAACCAAAGGAAAAAATCATTTCAGAGAATTGTCTAACCTATTCACATTGGATAACACTGACGAACTGATTCAAAGTTCGGTCTCAGTACTACATACACTGACTTTTTTCCTGAATACTAAAATGCAATATTGTTGTAAATTTGTTCTGGAATAGTTCCACATTTTAGTTATTTTTGCCATACACAGCAACCAATCTTGTTTTTCACTTTTATTTTTCTCTTCTTGCAGCATTCACTTTTTATTGATGATTTCAACAAAGTAAACTGATGCTTTTTTTTTTTTTTTCTCTTTCTCAGGAATATCTCAGCTGACATATACTCAGGACTCTTTCCCATTGCATGTATTAAGGATTTCAAACATTTTTGTTGTGCCTGCGGTTCCTGTGCCATGGCAATGCAATACAGTCAGAACACCAGAGTCAAATGAGGTGATTTTGAATGCTTGCCTGCTGTTGAATGTCATATGGACTGGAAACCACAACACTATAACCACAGAGCCAACCATCCTTTCAGAGAGAGAGGGAGACAAATAGGATATGCAGAGAGCAGATGTCCACAGATCTGCAGAGACGTAGCACTTGTTTCACATTAATCTCCAAGCACCAGAGGTTAAGAGGTTAGGCTTTCTGGCCTTTTCTCCATATCACTCAATATAAATATGCAACCAATTTCAATTCACATAGTTTTGGTATTATCATCCCTCCTCCTACACATTCATACACATTATTTTTCTTCTCCTTTTTTCTGCTATATTTATAAGGTAATACTGCTGGCATCTTAATTTGTTAAAAGAATCAGGAAGCTTCTGCATTACTAAGGGACAAAGAGGATGAGCAAAGGAGAGTAGTAATTCTGGCTTTCATTTGACTATTTTATGGCTTTATATTGGACATATTGACATTGTAAAGTATGTTTTCCTAATCATAGTTGTGCTAAGAATATTTACAAAATGCCATTTAATAAGTAACATACCATACAAGTCAATGCACTTCACAGCTTTGAAACATTAATTATATATGATACAATACCAATTAAGATCTACATTGTTGAGGTCTATATTAAAAGAAAATGAAATAAAAGATCAACCAGGAAAAGCTGGTAAAACTATTCATCAAGAAATAGGATTTTATACAAAGTAAAAGATAAAAGAAGTCCACCTTCCATCCATGAAAGATGCATTCTCAATAAGGTATAACGATTATCTCGTTTCACCCATTAGCAAATGTGTAACAGTAAAAAGAGTGAACATTGACACAATTAGAATGTAAAATACTTTTGTAATTATTCTCACTGTTTACTTCTAGAAATATGGAAATTTTTGCCACTCCTAACTTCCCCATTGTTGTTACTGCTTTCGAGTAGCCTCCCAGCACACTGATTTGCTAGAGGGTATTAAAAATGCTACTTGGTTATAGTTGCAGTGGTAGATTCCAGTGCTTAAAAATTTAGCAGGGCAGAGTCATCCATGTGATCACTCTGGGGGTCAGATACTGCTTGAGACAACCTCAAAGGCTCAGGAATAATAGGTAGGTCATTTATTTAAAATACCTAAGCATTAATCTTAGAAAAACATGTGTCTGTTTGCTTCATCTGTTTTGTTTCTTTGATTTGTACCTCAGGAAATTTTTTACTGAAGTATACAACTTGTGTCAGTAACAAAATTACTTATTAGAATTTAATTTAGTTTTCACCCTTCTCCCCAAGTTAAGATACTGATATAATTAAAAAAACACTGAAGCTTGATTCCAACAAATTTTCACTCAGGAAAAAAAAATATATAAGCATGATCAGTCATACTGAGTTCAGAAGTATGAACACTAGAATAAAGTTACTTGTGTGTTAGGTTTTTTCAAGGCTGAGCTCTAAGTCCAGGTTCATATCAGAAAAAAGTTGCTTGAACAGATACGATTTTACAATTAAATTATGAGCCCTTGTCCTTTATGAAGATGGAGGTTATAATGCCAAAGGTGTTCCTCTGCTAAAATAACTTATGCAAGTTGCATGAAATGAAAAGACTTTTTTTGTCATTTGTTATTTTGTTTCTGTTCCCAATGACCACTCATGGTAAATAATTGTTTAGGGAGTTTTGCCATTATAAAATTATAATTTTAAAAGGTCTTGATCTACTGTAGCTCTTTCAGGTACTTATGCCAGTGACTTCCATTGGAATTCCAGACAATAAAAGAAGAAAATAATCTGTTGGATCATAGCATGAAGAAAAGAAGATTTCTGTTGTATTAATCCTTCACTCTTTCAGAAAACCTCTGTTCATCTGAAGTTAAATAAACAAGTGACATCTCTCCTAACTTATTCCAGAGAGATATTAATATGTCTGCATATAAAAAAATAGATCTATAAAATTTGGTACAGACAAGAATAGCTTAATAATTTCCATATACTTATTTAGATAGGAGCCAGGTTTTCAAGTGTTAGATCACCTACTGACAATCATGAACTTCTTGATTTTACTTCATTTAATGACTTGTGAACTATGAGAACAAATGTATAGAGCAACCCAGATGATTATTCTCAGAAGTGAATTTACCACAAATGCCAAAAGAGTTGCCTGTAGTATCACTGACTGCAATATTAATAATAAATGTGTGTACAAACTGGTTGACAGATAACTTCCAGTTCATAGAGTGTCATTCTCTGTCTGATGGATTAAAGACAATTTCACAGTGTGCCATGTTGATGAGCAGATGCAGCAAAAATGCAAAAGAGGAGGTGAAGGGATGTGATCACCACCACTACCATGTTGCACGACAGAGAAACATCTGTCCTCTTCCAGAAGTGCACATGGTTGTGGATGCAGATGGTTGGAAGGGAGATCAACTACATCTGCCATGTCCATTTGAAGTGCCAAAGAGAAGCCATGGAGATGCACAGAACACATATAAATTGCAGACTCTACAGTTTCCCAGGAAAATGGGAAACAATAATTATTTATTTGGTAAATCTCTGTTTTTAACACCAAGATTCTCATTTAGGTCCTTGTAGTTATTTTGGTTTTGGGTTTTTTTGTGTTTCTAAATCAATAGAACAGAGAGAGCTTGTTTGCTCTCTTATGAAGTTTAAAAATATCCTGAATTACACATTTACTCCCAAAATAAATCAAAATTACCATGAGTATATCAGGAGGTTTTTTACTTTGATTTGATTGCCCTTTAGATTCTGTGCTATTCCAGATTTTTTTTATTCAATAGAATTTCTTCAGTAGTTTTGTTTTATTTTTCCATATTTTTCTAGAAGGCATTCTAGATGGAAGGGTTGAGAGGCAGCCTAACACTTTATTTAAAAGGGTGTTTTTCAAGTGATCAGTTACAATGGGTTTGATATATAAATTTTGCCCTTTAAATAAGACTGCCAACACCCGTTTTCCCCCTCCAAACATTACGTCCATCCTCTAATCAAAGCATAGCTCAGACTCTAAGCCTTTGTGTCTAAGCTAGGTGATAAACCTATAAACATTAGTAAAAGAGTATATAGGATTTTTAAAGTATTTTCTGATACAAGTGTTTGGTTCAAAGTTGACTGTGGAACAAAGTGTTTGGGTTGGGTAATTTTGTGGCTTGTAAGACTGTCAAAATATTAACAAAGATGCATAAAAAGCAGCGTATTAAAAAATAAGCATTCATTTTTCTGGGAAATTTTTAATTAAATTAGCATCATCATGCAGATACATATCTCCCTTTCCATTCTTTTTCTCTCTAAGCTTACTGTTTTGTAATTACAATTACAGGTTTGACTGGTACTTTTCTGGACGTTTTACTCTCATTGAATCACTGAATTTACCCTAAACAGGACTATAGCATTGCATCAAATATCTCAGTGTATGGTGGTTTGAACTCCTTTTTTTTTTTCCCACTTCATGCCTCTCAAGTTCAAGTTTTAAAAGCTGGATGTGTATTAGAGTACTTAAAGACCTGCAGCCTCAGTCTAGGAGCTACAACATGTACTACTCAGATTATATGATTTGGTGGGGGGTGGTGGTACTACCATTAGGCCATCATTTTCTCTAACATAAAGGCTCAGACATATCAGTCTTCCAGTTTAGGCATTCATCTGTCTTTCAAATGGCAACATAATGGTTTTTTTCTACCAAAATGAATAGTAGTAGTAGTGTCTCATTGGAGCTCAGTGGCACTTTCACTCAAGCATGAATTAAAAAGTGTAACAAAAACATTGAAACAATACTTCCCTTTCTATTTTCTCTGTGTTCTGACTTTTCTGGTCTTGCTGCAGCAGATGGTAAATGAGACTCAAAAGGGAAATCTCTATATGTTAAAAGGAGATGTTTTGCTTCTTAGTAAATTTTTAAGGCAGTCATAGGCAAAGCTGGTGTGGTCATGCAGACAAAAATCAGAAAATGGATAATTAATTCCTTATCACTTAATTGCTTATAAATACAAGCAAATACTTAAAAATGTTTTGCATTTCTCACATAAAAAGCCACCACTTCACAAATGAACAGTGCCCCTGCAGGGGAAGGAATCAATGGACTCTATCATATTCTATATCTCTTAAATGCCATTTAGAAACTTATATTTTTACATGTGGATAGTTTATTAAATAAGTAGTGCTGAGTCACTGTTAGCTGTGATATACTGTACCTTTCTCCCTGTATGGAGACCTTCTCTTGTGTAGCCATGAAAGAAGCCTTAAAAAAATTTCTTAAGGTGTTAACTTCATTGAACTCAATTGTTCAACTCTAAATATTGGTATTGTAAAATGAACTTGAGATGTTATTGAAATATTTTTGTGCTTGATTGCTACAATTCTGGAATGACCAAACTAATACACAGTGGCTACATGTCTTCTGAACTTTCTCTTTCTGGCCTGGAGCATTGTTTGGCTGTCTACAGCAAACCCACCCAAGGCTATTGCATAAGAGCCAGAGCAGCACATGAAAACACTGCATGCTGGCATCACACCAACTCCCAGCAAAAGGGATAGCTCTTCTAGATATGTTTAGCTACAAAACTTATATAAAGGAGATATTTCTGAATAGCATGCATTTCCACCATGCAAATGAGTTTTCAGGTCTTTTAACATGACTGATAGAATCTCATTCATGAACGGAAGTAAAAAAGTATTATTTTGCTGCAGCAAAATGTTTCAAAATAACCAATTAATATATTTGCAAAAAAAAACAGAGCGAAATGCAACAAAAGCTCCAAGGATTTCTATGTAGAATAGCAAAACAAAAGTTGTGAATATAAATCTGATGCTATAATATGTAAATATGATAATAATTCAAAATAAACAATTACCTTCTTATCATTCTATAGAGACCAGACATTTAGGGAGCAAGCTATCATCATACTTACTTAAAGGCTTTTGTGTGTGATTAAATTCTTTAACTATGAGGGAAGTTTGAAGAGTTTAAAACCTCATTGAGACCTCTTTGACAAATCTGTGCTGGCAAATGACAATGAATAAAAACCAGATACAGGTCCAGAGTTAAAATGTTCACGGAGAGACAAAGACTTATTCAACAAGCTGATGATATTAATCCATACTGCTTGCTTTGGAAGAGGAGTTTTCAGTGAAAGGCTCCTTATTATCTCAGAATACCATGTCTGCTGAGCTGCTATATGCATACCCATTTTACACTCTCTGTGCCTTCTTTTTAGAAAATTACAGAAGGACTCCACTTTGTTCTGAGGTGGAATGGAAACAAACTTCAAAATCAGTCAAGAAATAAAAGTTACGTTTTCCAGATAGCTTGAAGTCTTAGGAATCAATAGATTGTAAGCTATATTACCTGTCTTAAACTCAAGGGGAAAGTATATAGGCTAGAGAAGGAACTGGAAAACTTGTGCCGGAGTCTCCTCTCTTTTTATTATTGATAATTAAATTCCCTTAAAATGAAACTGTTTCTTAAATACATCAGCACAAGTGAAAAGAGAACCAGGACCTCCTGTTCCAGAGGTTGGAGAATCTATAATTACTCCATAAAACTTTTTATATTTTCCAATGTCTGGAACTTGTTGGATGTCTTTTGGCAAATTTTTGATTTAATTCATAACAGAAAATTATGTTAAGCAGAAATGGTAGCTGTCTAGGCATCAGGACATTGACACCCCCTTCAAATAATTTTATTTAATGAAACAGTGTTCATACAGGACAACACTAGAGTAAAAAAAAATACACTACCTTCCTTAGGTAA
>NW_008794578.1:612673-620926 GCF_000699145.1 Aptenodytes forsteri
TGCAAAATTAAATATGTGGTTGCCATTTGATGGTGGGGACAATTGACAAATAGTGAAATCAGTCCAGCAGCAATGACTCTGGACTTTGGAACAATATAGTCCCATTGATGTCCTTACACTAATATGTCCTTCTTTAAAAGGATGTTGCATGAATGTGGCTGGAGTATCTCAAATCTGAGTGGACACCAAACTGATTAAGTTTTGTGAGGTGCTCAGATAAAATGATGATGGATCACAGAAGTATCTAAAATAAATGGGCTTTATGACAGATAAATTTTCTGTCATTAAATTATTTAGCTTCTGACTCAGCAAGATTATTGAGTACCCATTCTTTGCATATCTCGATAGTCAAGTGTAGTCAACAGGATTTTTCCATGCTTAGACTTAGACATTCTTAAACTCCTTTTGGAGCATTGGTCTCTCATGTCTACAACAGTGAGAATGAGGCATTCTTTCCTCAAAGAAAAAAAATATTAGAAGGCATTGGTTCATTAGTATAAAGCACTCAAATATTATAGTGGCAAAGTCTATATCTGTATGCAGAAAAAATAGATTGAGTATTCTGCACTTGCTAATGCAGTTTTGACTTTGTGAAAGTAACTGCAATGGTTTTGGGGTTTGCTTTTTTGGTTGTTTTTTTTTTTAAATATATAACTAAAAATGTAGGTGAACACATATAGCAACATACAATTTGTATCTTCAAATAAATTACTTGCAAGTGTCTTGATATACGGATCAAAACTATACATTTAACATACTATTCTTTTGTATTTGTTATAGCTGTTATGGAAAATTAGTCATTATTTCTTTATCTGTAAAGTAATAGTTCCTAATGTTCTCAAAGTCACATACTAGCAGCTGTTAATTGAGACTTAAATTATCCCTGTGGGTTGGATAAAGAATACCTAAGTTTCACTTCACTTGCAGTTGAAGTGTAGCCAAATGTAGGTTAAATGTGGCAGATTTCTTCTGCTCAGCTGAATCAGAGGACATATGATCAAGAATATATTTGGGGTTATTCTGAACGAGAATATTCTTAGAACAGATGAGTGATACACTCTGTCTTAGGCAAAACACCAAGGAATGCCAAGCTTCTCTTTGTGCTTATTCCAAAATAAATTAGCCGCAGGGGAACAGTCATAACACAATGCTGAGGTATTATATAGGTCAGTACTGATTCTGATCATAACATAGGTACATATAATTTTTGTGTAGTAACACCACTTCTCAAAGTAATACTCAAAGTGCTATTGCTCTGTTTAGCCACTGAACCAGTCTGGGAGATTGTTTTGAAAGGTATAACAAGATAACAGAAGAGATTACTAACCTCTGAGATTTTGCACTGGTAGGCTGAAATAACAAAGACACTGTATTTCAGCTCTGGACAGGCAAGTACTTTAACACATTCTTAGTTCTAAATCAACAGTGCTTAACCCCAAATTAAACAGTTGGCTTTGTATGAGCTAGGCTGCAAGGCACGGTGCCCTTTTTTGTAAATGTGGAGATACACACTGTGCAATAGAAAATAAGTGTGATTTTTAATTTCTTACTGCATAGTTCATATCCTTGCATATCTCATAATTTCCAAGCTTTTCTGGAAACTTTCCTAGTGTATGATGTGCATGTAATTGAACAGCTTTTAGCTCTGGTTTGTTTTGTATTCAGATTATGTGTGTGTATTTATATTTATATTTATATTTATATTTATATTTATATTTATATTTATATTTATATTTATATTTATATTTATATTTATATTTATATTTATAGTTATAGTTATAGTTATAGTTATATTTATATTTCTAAAACTACATTTATTGTTTAAATGGTCTAATAATGAAAGGGAAGGATAACAGAAATGAATTCTTATTTTTACCACTAAGATCTGATATAGGTGCATACACAATCAATTTAAAGGATCAGGTTAGAACTATTTCAGAAGGTTAGTGTCTCTCAAATAGAAATTATTGCCCTGCAGTTAAGATGTGCTTATTGGCATGGTGAATAATCCACCATGTTCAACAGTTTATCATCTTAGCTTCATGACAGTTAGAGCTAAACTATATGACTTGTAATGGATGAGGAATGTACTTGAAGAAAATTATCTCTTCTGAGATGAGGGGGCCACTAACTTAAACAACAAAACCTCAGTCACTTGTGTCTAGCTGATCATACCCTATTTCTGTGTCTGCCAGTTTCCCTATATGTAGCAAGGAACTGTTTGTCTAGGTCAAAGGATTGCCAGGAGAATTAATTACTTAGTATCTGAATACCTGAAGATAGAGCAAGCTGCATATAATGTTGTAAATCATGCTTATTCCAATACTTTGACTAGAATTGTTAATTACCATCCTTGGCTTGGACAAGATATTTTTCACCTCTTAATCTGAGAAGTCTCATTTGCAGGCTGGACAGGGCTTTTATCATGATCTCGGTTGCTTTGCTAACTGAAGCATCATGTATAATAGGACCAGCTTTTCTCAGCGTAAACAAAATTCATTATCTTTGCATATTATCTCAGCCTTTTGCTTCCTGTCTAGCAGTCTTAGCATTTAGGATCCAACTCTGCAGGTCGGTGCACAACAGGGGCAGACAGACTTCCTTTCCAAGGCTGTTAAATAGAGAATGGGGCCAGACTCACGAACTAGCTGGTAGCTGTTGATAGAATTAGCAGAAGACGGAATATCACTTTCTTGTAACTGTTTGCAGGAACGATAGATTTATTCATAGTATCAGCTTTTGCTCCCCTGCTGTTTTGCTTGTGCCTTCCTTAAATAAAGTGTAGGGCTACTTAGTGGGATCACACAGGCTCAACTAACCTTGGAAGATGAGGCAAGATTTCCTTCAGTTAGCATTTCCTTTTAATGCCTTAACTAGCTGTTCCTTTGCAAAAAGCAGAGATTTAAAATCTCATCTACATGCACTTTTGGAGAGTTATTTAGTACTGCCAGGAGAACAGTCACCGCAGTTCATTTAGAAATTCTACCATACACTATTGATGGGATCCTTTTTGTCCTTTTCATGGTCTTTGAACATTCAGGTTCTGAGAGAAAGTCAATCTAAGATACTGAACTTCAGCTTTTAGAACTAACACACTGTCCAGCATGAAATGCATATGAACAAGACAAAGGAACCAGCATACATTCTTACAGGGTGCTGATTAAGACGCTGAGGGGCTATTTCTTTCAGGATATTTGTGGAAATTAAAGACTCTTCCTGTTCAGGAAGAGATTTGCATTTTGTTGGAGTGAAACAGTGTCTTAACTACATAGGCAATATTTTAGAGATCTCTTACTTTCAGTTATTATTTATTGTGCCACCAGATTTGATAGGTTCAAGGGATCATTTTTTTTATTATTTATTATTACTTTCTCCTATACAGCCACTATCTACCAGCTTGAAATAGTATGTGTGTTGCTAAGAAGCCAATTAAATCTTGTAATATCAGAAATCATTAATGTGTGTGCTTCTTTTCTATGATCGTTCTAATATGATTTTACTACCAAATTCAATCCTGACGTATCTGAAGTAATCTTTTGCATTGGAACTATTTCAGATTTTTTTTCATTAATGTGATATTTTAATTGACTCTGCATACTAACAAATAAAAAAGTCTGAAAGTTGACATGACTTTTTTTCAGTTATAGTTATCATTTAACAGTATTTGAAGGTGATTGAGAACATGGAGGCATTCAGTAGGGGCTCACATTTGGAGGGGATTTTAGACATTGGTCAGAATCAGAAACATACTGTAAACATGTTAATAAAGTATGTGTCAGATAATAAAGGATGAATAAAACTCAAAATATTTGTTCTTAAAAGTGATGCAATATAGAATTAAGCTGGATTACAGGCATTTTACTTATGAAACAAAGCAATTTCCAGAGCAAGAATCAAAGTCATTCAAGGTAATGCAGGTTATTTTTATGTAAATAATATGAAAGAAGTTTTATATTAATGATACCAATACGCAATTCTATGTTTTGGAAGCTAATTAAAAAGGAGTTTACATTACGAGACACATTTTCAAAGCACTCTCTTAAAAATGGTACGTAACCTCCTCCATATAATTTCTATCTCATTTTTCTTTTTTGTTCATCTTCCTTGCATTTTCTGTTCATTTGGTCATTTTCTCCTCTCTGTTCTGATATGACCTTGCTTTTCTCAATGTTATTTTTCTCATTCCCTTTTTTCACCTCATTATTACTTATTCTTTATATTGCAGTAGTTCCTAGAACAGGGATCCTCAAACACAAGGAGTCATGATCCCACTTAGGGTAATGAGTATAACCATGTAAACAGAAGTGTTGTTGCAAGTCTGGAAATGACCCCAGAAACGAGAATGGAAATGGGGATTGTAAGCCCTGAAGTGGAGCCAGAAGCAGAAAAGTTTTCAGAACATTAGCCAAAGGGTAAAACAATATGTATCCAACCCTATTCTGCAAAGTGCTGCAGACTCTACAGGCGAATAATTATAAGAACAAGACAGAACTGACAGATGATACAAACAAATAGGAAACAATGAAGTAATTTGGAGAACAAAAATAATAAAAAGTGAGAGATTCTTGGCCAGTCAAGTAAATCTCAGTTTTTTTCTACCTCTACTTCTTCTTGAACTCTTGCTCCCTCTCAAAATTATCACTAAGTACTTCAAGCTTTCAAATATTCTTCTCTCTCTGCCCTCCCAGCTTGCATCTTTTCTCCATATCTTTGTGAAGAAAAACAAGGTTGGATGGTGTGGGAGGGAGCTTGCCTTTCAAACAATCCAGTATCTTCTGCCGATACACTGACAGCTATTAAACTGCCTACCCACTTCTCTACTAAGCCATGTTTTCATAGGGCAATACAGGCCATCTCAGGTCAGGCACCATACTGCCCTGCAGTAACAAAACTCACTTCAAAGAAAAAGAAAAAAGATGCTGACAGCTGACACCGTGGCTCTTTTATGGGAAAAGGCAAGATAAGGGACCTTGGAGTTCTATAAGAAATGGCAGAAACTTTGGATCCACCACTGAGTTAAATGTAAGAGGTTAGACTAATTTTGCCAGAGTATTTGACAATTTTTTTTTCTAACAGGTATGCCATAGAACATTTCTGATTGTAATCTCCATTTCTTTCATAGCTAGAATTTGCAGCACCACCTGGACACAATACTGAGTAGATTGTTTACATTTCAGTGACTATTGAAAGATAAAGTGTTGCTAATCAGTTCTTTAAGGGTATATCAGAAGACACAGGAGGCAAGGTTTAGAGTTTTGATCATAAATTCTTTATCTGTTTTGCATTTGAAATAAGCACCTTAAGGAATATCAGAGAATCAAAATAAAAGATTTCCAGCAGAATAGTGCATGTATTTTTATTTTATGTATTATGTATGTGATTTCTATATTTATCTTTGTTAAATTTTGATCAGGTTAATATTATTGGAAACAGTAAAACTGACACATCTAAATCAGGAAAAACCAAACATCTAACAGCAAAATGAGATGAGAGATATGGAAGTGTTTTTCCTTGAAGAAAGCCCAGAGTGGTTTGCTCAGGATCTCAAAGCAGTGCTGTTGATTTTTCTTTCTTCAGTTCACTTGCTTTCTTTCACATTATTTATTTATATAACTCAAGAAAATAAAAGGTTAATATAGGAGAAATCGGTACAAGCTTTAAAATCAATACACTGAGATGAAAAACTTAGCAGCAAGCATGTTGGGTGGTTTACTTCCATTTGGTGTGGCTGTCTGTAATGAAATGAATTATTTCCCATTAAATGCGACAGCTTTGGGGATAGAAATACACTGAGTCTAAGTGGCTTACTGAAGTGTATGTCGGTGTGGAAAAATTAATAGACAACCACACAAATTAGATGAGAAAAAAAAGAAGTTTTATAGACTGCAGCTATACTTTCCTTGCAGGGGGGGTTAAGAAGCAGCCCCATCCTCAGTCTATCCCTGATCATCTATCTTTGAAGTGGACTGTGAACACTGGAAGAAAAAAAGACTCGTGTAAACAACAGGGGATGAGGGTGAGGACTACTTTGTTGGACCTACTAGGACTTCTTCGCACTCCATTTTAGCAAAAAGTTTGAGAGCATTTCAGCTGGGAGCTGGTCCAGTCTGTTAACAAATACCTTGCAAGGCCATGAGAGATTCATTGTTGTATCCTCACATATGACGTATGGCTTCACAAACTGTACTGGACACATAGGGTGATGATCTCTAACCTTTTGGAGCAATGACACTACTACAGTAGCATTCCTCTCCAAGAAAAGCTCATGAGCAAAATTCCCAGTGGAGCAAGAAGTTACATTAATCACACATTTACAAACAGAGAGCCACAGTGGTAGTGTCTCATCACAAACATGGTATTCCCTCTTTCTATTTCCCTTTTGGCCTGGACATCTAGCAATGGAATCACTGTCTGACTATCTAGTTTTGATTGCTGTGAAATCCATGCCTTATCCATGAGCTACTTCTGAGCTCTGGACACACCACCACTCCCAATATGATGAGCAGTGCTGTGTTTACATGTTAGGTGGTACTTTAAGAGTTATGTGTAGCTACCAAGTACAACTTGTAGACTTTGCCTGCTATTCCTTAACCCTGTTTGTTTTATCATCAACTAGCAGTGGCTGGGGTCACTCACTGGGCCAGGCAATCAGGAATTAAAAAGCCATTGAAGCCATCAACAGAAGGAAGGTGACAGCTCCACACCCCCAAGGATGGCTCTCAGGAGCTGTGGCCACTGACCCTTCCCTCCTCACTGATGCCTGTCCAGCCAGTGAAAGTTCATTGAGTATCATGCCAGAGTGTGGCATTATAGCTTATTAGATTCTATTTATATTTATGTGTGTTAACCAACACATAATTGCTTTATACTTCTAGACTGTATATATCCTACTTGCAGAGTGTCTTCGTACCTGGCTAAAGATGTCCAAGCAAAGTGGCTGAGAAGAAGAGTGGGAATTATGGGAAGAGAGCATCAATAAAAATTCAGACATCCAGTGAAACAACAGACAGCTACATATGGTAACTCAAGTTTAAGTTCCTTGATTTCAAGAACCAAAGAAATTCAAACTATGTTAGGAGTCTTTACGTAGATGGCTAGAGATATGGTAGGTGCATAAATTCTTGCAGTTTTGCATTGAAGTTGCTTAGGTTCCAGAAATACTGATTCTACATGTATAAATGCCTTGGTCTTGACAATAGAGAGTAACTTGGCTGTATCAAAATTAGGTTCTGCCAGACTCCTTTAAACTAAGCATTTCTCTTTCTTTCTCAAAGGATAAGCAGATATTTTTCCCTGTGGATGAAGTGTAAACTTGTCTTTTCAAAGCAAAGGTATGGAGATCTCCTTTTTTACCATGGCCCTATGATCAGATAAGAAACCTGAGTTCCATTTGTGCCTGTGAATAGGAGTTCGAATCTTTACATTCCACATCTCCAAATGTCTTATTCTGAGGTGGCAGTACTATGAAGTCAACATTAAAAAAAAAAAAAAATCTGTTTTCTTTTGTATATGATAAAGAAGAATGCATTGGAGGTGATGTATATAAGACTGGCTGTCTTGTCTAATGATTGTTCAGTTATGTTCATCTGAGGACTAATGGGTTCCAGTTCATCACACATTTTTAATATTTTATCAGTGCTTTTATAAGGTAAAAAGTATAAGGAACCCTTAAAGCCAGCACCAAAAAATAAGCCATTCTTTGAAAGTGGTTTGGACCAATTCCAAAGGAAGTGCAAAGAATGCCCTGGTCCTTCTTCCAGAGTACAGTCAAAGCTGGTGGCTAAAGTACTTTTGAGTTGCTGGATTTGAATCCAATAAGGTAAAGATAGATATTAAGTCAGCATTTCCATGAGCTAAAATAGAATGTTACTCTTCAGCTTCTGTGTGGGGAAAAAAAAAGCATTAATGTCAGCTCCACCTACCATTCTACTTCACTAGCAAATACTATTTGGTTTTCATTTGAAAGAACTGTCAAAAGCACCTACTTTTAGGAGGTGGTTCTACTCTATGAAACCCAAGTAGTGGGAAATGCTCAGACTCTGGAAACTATCTAGACATCACTCTAGGAACTAGGAACTGATGTCTAGGAACGACATCACTAGGAAGCTCCCTGGTTTGGTGATCGGGAGCCAGATAGTGTTTTCCTCTATCCCTACAGTGACAGGGAAGGATACTGAAAGGAGCAGGAAGACACACCTGATCAACGTGTGGCTCAGGGGCTGGTGCCATCGGAGGAATTTTGGCTTTTTTGAT
>NW_008794578.1:623854-636655 GCF_000699145.1 Aptenodytes forsteri
CATTGGAAGAGGCTGCCCAGGGAAGTGGTGGAGTCCCCATCCCTGGAGGTATTTAAAAGACGTGTAGATGAGGCGCTTAGGGACATGGTTTAGTGGGCATGGTGGTGTTGGGTTGACGGTTGGACTCGGTGATCTTAGAGGTCTTTTCCAACCTCAATGATTCTATGATTCTATGATTCTAGATAGAGTTGAAGTTTCATCACTGTCTTCTGTTTTTTTCTGCTTGCTAATGTAATCAAATTCCAGCTTGGTTTTTTTTTCAGAATTTTGTGAAAACATTTTTGTGACAGACAAAAAAGTATTTATATCCACATTCCTCAGGTAACCAAACTTCCTAGGAACTTTTCTAGAAAAGTTGTCAAGCCTTATTCTACAGTGTGATCCTGCCCAGTCAGCAACCTATAGGCACTTAAAAGGATGATTGTTGCCCAAGGAGGTGATTTATCAATATCAGCAGTGCTGACTAATTCATTAATTGCATCAACATCATGATTAGAAATGAATGAAAATGTCTTACAGTAAATATTTTTTGCTGATTCAGTATTTAACAGTGCCCACATTTTTTTACCTGTGAAGAGTAGTTCCAGGTATTACATATTTCCAATACCATCTTCTCTGTAGTGCTCTTATGTTTTCCTTACTCATTTTTCTCCCTGGTAGCCTAAGTGAACAGCAAATCTTTCACATCCTGCTATGTTAACATAATATCTTATTGTTTATACTAGAAATAGTAGAAGATATTTTTTCAATTAATTTTTGGGTGTGATTCATATCAGCTAAATTTAGATGTCTATAGTGATGACATCTGCATCTGATCCAATCACCTTAGACTCACAGTAAACAGATGAATCACCTGAGGTATTTTACATGTCAGTGGTAATTATGAGATGAAACTTACTTGAAAGTACTAATTTCTCTCCACTGACTACAAATAGAGTCTAAGGTGACTACCTCAAATATAGGAATCTACTTTTGCCCAGATAAATTCCACATTCTGTGCCTTTTGTTATTTGCATTTCGGATGTCCTCTTAGTCATTTTAATTTCTGCTTTAGATTATACTTACTTTCCTTTTATTGGCATCAATAAATACATATATCGATAAAATTAGTATCAACAAACTATAATGATAATAAATGCTAATTATTGACATCAATAAAATACTAATTTCTGCTATTTAACCATTCTTCTTCATTGCACATAGAAATCATATTGAGAACAGAATCTAAAACTAATGCACTTGTATATTTCATGCACATATGTGAACACAAAAGTGCCTTGAAGTCTAGCTTATAAACACAGTGTCATGCAGTCATTCTGAGTTTGATAACAGACCTTGAAAATTTTTGAACTATTACATTTGAGAAATAGAAAATTAGTTGGCTAATACAATTATAGCTTCCTTTAGAATTAAATGAAACACTGGACTAAAGTATATACGGCACTATAAGCCAAATTATTTTCAAATATAAAGAAGTCCTTATGACATGGAATTTACTCATCCTTAGCCTTTGTAGATGAATTAGGGCACTCTAAACAGTTATAGTTTTACACCTTAAATAGTGAATCTTTTTTCATAAAGGGAAGATCACCTGTCCTCTTGGTATTTTTCTAAATGTTTCCTAAAAAACGTTAAGGAAAACTCATCTGGAGCATGGATGTCACAAGAACCACAACCTGATGTTTTCATTTCAACAAGGTTAAGTTACCATTTATCCACTGTAAAACCATAAAATAAACAAAAAGTAAACAGAATTAGTAAAAATTAAAGACCATTTTTACCCAGAGTATTTGTTTAATTTACAAAACCTGAACATTGTGCAATAAATTTTACAGTATGTGAAAATTAGCACTGGAAATGAACATACGCTCTTTCATGTGAACATACCCTGAAAGGATATTTGTCTGTCAAAAGAAGCATTGTCAGAACATGCTGCTTGCAAGAAGATTTAGTCAGTAAATCAGTAGATAAGAAACATATTTACTTCATTTTGGAACAGTTTTTAAAAGTATATGAAACCATAATAAACATCCCATGCCTGATGTTGCTCCTCCTGAAGTGACTAGTAAGTCATCCCTGTAGACAAACAACTGTGGATCAGGTTTCTTATTACCAGTGCTATTCCTTTCACCCACCTACGGCCAACAGATTTTACATTCCTTTTCACTAATTCTGCCTCTGTAGGGTATCTTTTACAGAATAAATTCTAACTGCGGTCCTAAAAAAATGACTGATATATTGTATTTTGGACTCAGTTGCAGCATTCTCTCTGGGGGGCAGACTCTGACCCACAGCAGAAAGAAATGTGTATTTGCAGATAATAATTTTGCCACTTCTTATATCCAATTTGTTTTAAAAGTAAAACAAGCAGATAAGTAGGGAACTATATGCATATGAACTTGTCATGCTGCTAATGGCTTTTCTTCAGACAGGAAAATTTGGGTCCTGTATCACATGACAGCTGTATGAGAGCTGGGAAAGCATTCTTAACTTCATCAAAAGCACTACATAAATATGTGGAAAGTCCACAGAATTAGAAATTGAATGTCCTTTTCACATCTACATTAAGGTAAGGTTGGGACATTACAAAGATTTGGAATGTGAGAAAGAAACCAAAGAAATGAGGGTGGCTGAAGGAAGCAGGAAGACATGGCAATCCAGATATAAACTGTCCCATTATGAGTAGCTAACATCAAAGTTCATTTGAGATCTACAGGAATGGGAATATCCTTGCTCAAATTTCCTGAAAGACCTGGTCCAGAAATTAAGTAAGTGGAGTTCAGTCTCAACTCAGCTTTCTCAGCAATATTTCCTTATCTTACTCTCTGGGACAGACTGCTAGCCATCTGGTAAATGTTTCACTAAAGGAGCATTACCTACTCCTCCTTAAAGACTAAGCTGAACTTTTGTTTCAAAAAGATGTGAGTATGGACATAGGGTCAAAAGCAATTGAGCTTGGGTAGCGTAACAAGTTGTCATCTAGAAGCTACACTACAGTAACTGCGCATGTTAGTACCCTATACTTGTTCTAAAGTGACTTGCTAAATCACTTAATTCCCTTTAACTAAAAAAGAGAATATGGAGAGGGTTGTGAGTTGTAAGACATATGATCAATTTAGGGCTATACAGTGTTCATAAATCCTAGACCCTCTTTTCAGAGTTTCCCAATGGCTATTTCTAGTCTTCTCCAGTAGACTGTTACAAATACCATTCTCAGATGCTGAATAATACCCTTAGCGTTATTATACAGTAAAACAAACAAACAAACAAACAAACAAACAAACAAACAAACAAACAAACAAACAAACAAACAAACAAACAAACAAACAAACAAACAAACAAACAAACAAACAAACAAACAAACAAACAAACAAACAAACAAACAAACAAACAAACAAACAAACAAACAAACAAACAAACAAACAAACAAACAAACAAACAAACAAACAAACAAACAAACAAACAAACAAACAAACAAACAAACAAACAAACAAACAAACAAACAAACAAACAAACAAACAAACAAACAAACAAACAAACAAACAAACAAACAAACAAACAAACAAACAAACAAACAAACAAACAAACAAACAAACAAACAAACAAACAAACAAACAAACAAACAAACAAACAAACAAACAAACAAACAAACAAACAAACAAACAAACAAACAAACAAACAAACAAACAAACAAACAAACAAACAAACAAACAAACAAACAAACAAACAAACAAACAAACAAACAAACAAACAAACAAACAAACAAACAAACAAACAAACAAACAAACAAACAAACAAACAAACAAACAAACAAACAAACAAAACCCCTTCCTAGTTTCTACCATTTTCTTTGCTGTTATGTTCACCCTTACACTGTCCTTTTGTGTGCTACGGTTGACTTTTTAGTTTTCCTGAAAAAGAATGGATGCCGAGTATTTACTATGAGTTGCCAACAGCTTGAGGCATTTGCCAGGAGGTTTATGCTGTTCATGGTGGGAGTTTCTTCCTCCTCTGTCTTCGGGTCCACTTGTGTTTCTCTTTATACATTTCCCTATCACAGCCTTCTTCCTTTTTACTGGTTCCTGGCTGAATCCCATCTGGAAGATCATCTGGTTTCTGAAGTTTTGAATTTTAGTGTATCCCAAATTACCCCAACCTAAGAAGTTAGACATATAGTTCTTGAGCATGTCTGAAGGGGATCAAGAAAGTAGGGAATTGGCATTTTATTATCCTATGTTACCTTTATGTATGTCTAGTCAGCATAATGATTGCTCTGAGAACAGCGCAAATCATGGTATTATGATTGTGATAGTTTAACACTTAGGTTGAAATGAAGACAATGAAATACAGCTATTTATAATAACCTACTGTTTAGAGCCTTTAGTGAGTAGGAGACATTGGCCATAGGTTCACTGAAACCTGAGAAGATTTAAATGCACTTTTGATTAATATGTCTAGTTATGAAGATATATATTATTTTCTGGGAAATGAAAGCTGTATATTGGGTAGAGGAAGCCAATGGACTCAAGTTTTCCTTTAAACTATGTGAGTATTCAGATCACTGAATTAATGGTTAAGAACAGCAACTACTTCTATTTTAAAACAATATAGTTACTCATCCAGTTTTGTTCTGAATGTAAATGGAATTTATTAGGAATATCATGTTATTGGGGTTCATGCTAATGCTAAAATCCATGACCTGTCTGACCCATCTTTCTCCTGCTTGTCTTCCTGTTTACTGTGCAAGGTGCAAAATTAATGTTTAAATTTATTCTCAAGCACCTAACTATCACAGCAGAGAGCCTAGATACTTGACTCAAGGCTATGGATTTCACTCTAGTAGGAACAGAGATGCATATGCATTCCCCAGCTGTAAACTGGGCTAATTGTATTTCCTTGCCCCAGAAAGCTGTGTAGGTAAACATTTTGTGAAGTTGAGAGAGACCCATGTACTGCTGTAGTGGAGAACAGGTAAGTACTTTAGGTAGAATAAAGTTTTTATTATCCTTTCAATAAAGAACTTTCATATCATATTACAAATGCCCTGGTGGGCTGTCTAAGATAGTGAATCTAGGCAGTCATGAATCACCTTTTGAAGAAAAGGGTTATCTTGGTGTTGTCTATGTGAGAAATAAGCACTATGTATTGCTATTGATCATCCCTGTCCAACCTATGAATGGCACTAATGAGGTCTGGAAAGAGTCACCTCTGGCTCTAGCTAAAATAACTGTGCTAGTCTGTAGTTTTGTGAAAGGGATTATCCAGGAAAAGGAAGCATGTAGGGCTGTATCCACCCTTACTGTGTCCAGAGGAACACTAAATAAAATTTGGGAAAGCAATTTTGTCTGTACTAAGAATAGATAACTTTTTGTTTCTGTTTGCCTTGTGGTAAATCATTAGTCCTGCAGGGACCACCGCAATAAAAAAAAGAAGTGTTAGGTCGTTGGTTTTTTTGTTTAGTTTAGTTTTGGTTTGGTTTGGTTTTGTGCTTTTTGTCTGTTTGTTTGTTTGCTTTGGTGAGGGGTGGGGGTGTTTGGTTTTTTTTTTGGTTTGGTTTGGTTTTTTTCCTAAAGAGAACAGGCACAGTATGAGTTCCTGATTCCTGCACAGAGAAAAACAGTATACTAGCAGTTCACACACTGCAGAAAAAGAAAGATTGGAATCCAGAGACTGCCTTATGCTTCTAAAAATCATTGGATTAGAAGGCACAAAGTCTGCAATAGGAAAACATTCAGCTGAAGAGTTTTAGTACTTTAGCACCAGGATAAACCGGAGCACACAGTTTTAAGTTTCAAATAAAATAATTTAACAGCTAGGCTAATATGCAAAGCAGAGAAACAGCATATCATCAATGGATGTTTTTATAAAGAAAACAATAAAAAAAATCGTCATAGTCAAAGGGCAGACTTAGCTTGCTATGTGCGGAAAAGTCAACCAGATCCCTTTCTAACACTTTGGACTGGCTGAGCTAAGTGCTGACTTAAGCCGTTTCATGCTGTGTTTTGATGCCATAATAAATATGGTTTTAGAGTACCTACTACTGGATCAAAAGACTTCAGCCACATGACTATTTCACCAAGCAGGTTTATAAGCATTTGAAGGAATAACTTTTTTGTTTGTTGGCCTTACGTTACATAAAATATCACCTGTCTGTACCATTTTTTTTTTTATGCTGCTTCAGGTGTCATCTGCTGACTTACAGCAAGCATAAACCTTGGTTAAAAGTATGAAGCCAGCATAAAATTCACATCATCTGCTCTGATTACCTGGACAGAAATACAGTCCTATGCTCCAAGCTGATCTGCAGTGCTTTGTGATCCAGCAATAGATGTAGTATGAAATTATTACGAAATGACATAACACAGATAACTACAGGACCACACCTTCATAGATCTGCCTCTTTTAAATCCTATTCTCAGGTGTGGATTCAGGAACATATTTTCTCTGGCAGCTCAGAAAGTAAAAAAGCCATGCATCCTGACACCATAGTTCACTGTCTTGTCAGATGAGCTAAGGTTTTTGGGGCTATATTATAAATGGGATCACTGAAGTGACCTGGGTTAGGTTAAAAAAAAAATCCTCTTTACTGTCGTCGCTGTTGTTAAGCTCATTTTTTTTAAATCCAGTGAACCCATTTGCAATATTCTCTGCATACAGCTGCATCAGAACAGACTGAGAAAACAGCATACTGCTGTGTAGGCTAAGAATAAATAACTGGGGGAGAGGAGGGAGCAGAAAGTTCTTACGGCTTTTGCCACTAGAGGAAAGCATCAGTGAACACCACCTTAGGCTCTTAATTCAGGTTTATGGATTTCAATTCCTAAGCTGGATGTCTAACTTTCAGACTCTCCAGCACTTAACATGATATATGTCCAAGTCCTTTAACTTCTTTATTGTCTCTAACCCTTGTTCCCTGTATCTGTAACATAATTTTTAATGGTTGCCCTGCCTATGCTTAGCTGCCTGTGGTATCTATGGAGAGAGGAAGTTTATAAGGAAATACCTTAGATACCCACTTACGATAACAAAGGTTTCAAAAGTGTCAGAACATGCTATATATTTTCACAGAAATGTGTACAAAAGAAGGTAGAGTTCTTTGTTTA
This sequence comes from Aptenodytes forsteri, assembly GCF_000699145.1. Taxonomy (NCBI): domain Eukaryota; kingdom Metazoa; phylum Chordata; class Aves; order Sphenisciformes; family Spheniscidae; genus Aptenodytes; species Aptenodytes forsteri. The sequence goes on from NW_008794578.1 coordinate 630,958, forward strand.
TTTGTTCTGTAAATAGATCCCTTTTAAAGACAATTTCATCATAGGGTGGAACTGCTAATTCATTCCTCTACTACCATTATTCAAGTACCAAAGCTGAAACATACGAATACATGTTACTTCAGGTTTAAATGTGATATTTTTGAAGTTATTTTTTTGGTAAGTTGTTTAGGAATTCAGTGTACTCCAACTCTGTAATAGTGATTGAGCAACTGTTTACACTTCAGACTGACATATTTTAGTATACTGCATATCTTTTTATTAACAATTAAAGTTAGAACCTTAGGCAAGATAGCTAATATGCTATTATTGTTATTTAGTATAATAAATCAGTGTGCTCGTTGTTCGCATTAAGGTATAAGAAAGATGTAGATAATTTTTCAAAATGTATGTCATCCATTCTTTAATAGTGTGCCTACTGAAAAGACTCCTGAAATTTTGTACCAGGTGTTAGTTTCAGTCCCACTAAAGAGTGACATTGTCTTTATCTTTGTATTATCTGCATGGTAAAGAAGGTTTAGCAGTAAGTATTGAGGTCACCTCTTCATCACACCAGTCTAACCAATTCTATGACAATTTACAGTATTTTCATTAGAGAAGAAGGGATGGTGGGTTTGAATCCCTTCAGACACAAGAGGGGCTTGAGCTCTTGTGCACCTCATCCTAAACAGGCACTCTAAGCACTGGGAAAACAGGGTACTGTGGCCACTGCCACATTAAAAATATAGGCATGTACAGCTTTTGAAAAATTATAAACTCCACTTAGGGAATTATAGACCTTTACCACGGACAAGATCATTACTGTCACTTGAATAGACTGAGGCACCTATGTGCTGAAAAGAAGTGGTCTTCAAGCTTTTTCTGCTGGCTAGCTCTAAGCAGTTTTCTGTTCTGAATGCCAGGTGAGTTTTAGTGCACCATGCCCTCCCACTTCTGACGTACTTGTTTTACAAATTTAAATCCATATCTGCAATTTAACAGAAGGGGAGTCTTTAAAGGAATTGTAATAGACCCCAGATGGTAAGACAGAAGAGATGGCAATCTCTCCTGGCATCCACAGGTTTCTAAATTAACTCTAGACAGTTTTCCCCTTGTTTAGTGTTTTAAGCTAATAGTTTCTGCCTTTTCAAGCATATTAAAAATTACATCTATTTTTTCTAATTCTTCTTTTCTAATTCTAATTTTTATTTTATTTTTGGTTTTAGTTATAGACTGGGTTGGAGTATATGACTGCCTGAAGAGAAGTGGTGTATTATTCAGCTATATGGCAAATTCCCATTTAGAGTTTGAGGGTTTAGTTAGACACATTTTTTTATCCATTGTTTTATTAAGTATATATTTAAGGAAATATTTGCATAGAGGCTTGGAGGCTCAGGATAACCTGTTCCCACATTTCCTCCATAATTTTAAAGAAAGAACCTGCTCACATGTGAAAAGCAACTTGAGAAATTCTTCTTTAAATCTCTTAAAACTCCCTCTAATATCAAGCCTACCTACTCCTGTAGGTAGAACAGAACCAGACAGACAGCAAGCTGTGATTATTCCTTCCTCTTCATATTTTGTTCTCTTTTTATTAACTTCCATAGTCCTGTTATTCCCTCTATCTGACCCCTACTCCTATTAGAAAAGACAAAAGAACAAGAAAGGATTCAGTTACCAAAGCTCTGCCAATCATCACTGTTTTCATTTACTTGGAAATTGTATCTCCATTCCCAACCCTCAAGCTCCTTGTGCCTTTCAGTTCATAAGCTCTGCTGGGCGAGAGCTATTTATCTGTACTTGTACAGCATGCAGCACTATCCTCACTGGGGCCTTTGGGTGCTACCATCCTACAGCAATCACGTTCATTAGTAACAACAAAGAAAAGCTATGTTTGAAAAATTAAAGGAATGTGCAGTGCAGGTCAGGCCTCGGTCTCCGAGTCATCCTTTCTGTTGAAGGTAGGTAGTTTTCACTTTAGAGATTTGGAATAGTTTTTGAACTTTTGGGTGCTGAAGGGGCTCACTCCAATGATCCAAACACCTCTACTTTTCAACACAGTTTTTTTTTTTTAAACATCAATAATTTAGCAAAAAAGAAAAGCAATATTTTACCATCTCTTCTTCACTGGGGCTTCTTATACTTTCTTTAAAAATCTCCACTTTCTAACCTTTAACTCACAGTAACACGCAACTCAAAGATGCTTCACAGGCATTTTGATACATATTCAGATCAGCAAACTTAGCTGACAAAAATTTGGAGTGCAGTGCTCAGGTAGTTAACAGGATGCAGAAGGCTGACTTGGCCCCAGCTACATCAAGGTGTGATGCTATCAGTGAATAAATTCTAAAGCAAAACAGAAGACGTTGGCCTCAACAGCCTCAACAGAAAATCATATCAAAACAGAGACAAAAAAAAAAAGACACTTTAAAATTAGTTAGGTGAAACTTAAAGGTTGTTCAGTAGGTGGCCTACCAAATAATTTAGGCAGGAGGGAAATGGTTTAGGCAGGAGGCAAAGAGGAAGCGTTACGTTTTCATGCTAAAAACACTCTTAAAGGTATCTCTAGTTCTGGTTTCGGTTTCCCAGAGCTATCTATGCATATCACATAAGGCATTTGTACTTAAAGAAACCCCAACAAAAACAACAAGCAGAGCACATGCTCAGCACGTTTCCCACATTCTGGGGTACTGCCCTCCTAGTTCCATAGTCCTGCTATTCCCTCTATCTGACCCTTACTCCTATTAGAAAAGACAAAAGAACAAGAAAGGATTCAGTTACCAAAGCTCTGCCAATCATCACTGTTTTCATTTACTCGGAAATTGTATCTCCATTCCCAACCTTCAAGCTCCTTGTGCCTTTCAGTTCATAAGCTAGAGTTAGAGTCCACAGCAGGGCTCTCCACAACTGAATAATGATCATTTAGGTGACTATGTTCAGGACAGATTTTGGTGTTCTGAATCTGAAGTGGATGGAAAATCTTGCAGTTTGACAAGATGTTCACAAACACCTCTGTGTTTTCTGTTGACTGTGTCCAAGTAGCTCCTCTCAATATTGGGAAATGAACCTTCACATCAGTACTGTGTTATTCGACTAAATCATGCAACATACTGCATATTCATGTTAAATATCACACTGGTTCATGAGACTAATGCATGAAGGCTTGTGTCAACTCCACCAAATCATATTGAGAGTTGTAGTATTTCTGCCCTTATGTTCTTTATAGAAAGGACAATCAGTTGAGTGCTCTGAAATGGTGCACAAAGCAGGCGTCTTTAGAGGCTTGGAAACAAAAGGAGGCAGTCTGAATTGTGCCTGCAATTATAATTTTTAAAAATGTTTGGTGATGGAAAATCTCCTGCTTCTGCTGGTTGTTTATTTCAGCAATTAATTATCCTCACTGTTAAAAATCTATGTTTTCTCTGTATTTGAATTTGTCTGGCATCAGTTTCCAGCCCTTGATTCTTGCTACACTTTTCTCTCTTTCATTAATAAAAGCTTTAGTGCTTTCTACCCATGAAAGTACTTATGCACTATAATTAGACCTGTCAGGGAAATTGTTTAATTATCCCACAAAAGCTTTTGTCATTTTGAAAAATTCAGGAGAATAATTTCATGAAAGAGTCTGAAAGGTAAACCAAAACTAAATACAATTGCACTTTACAATGTAAGAAACAATATTGAAATATTTTGTGTAGATTTTGATTGCTGGATTTTTTTAGATTTTTTTTGTTCATGATATTTCTAAATCTTATGCTCATTAAACAAAACTGATCAGGCTCTTTTAATTTTCTCAACCTCAAGGATTTTCCTCCACCCCCTGAATTGTAATTCTTTTTATTCATGGCCTTGCTTAGTGACAGCACAAGGTTTTTCAATTTTTTTGCTACTGATCTTAAAAGGGTTTTCATTTCACTCAGAAGTGCTGTACATGGGCAAAAAGACCCACTTTCTAAATGCTGCTTTCTCATCAATATGTTAAAGAATTAAATTAATCTTTTCCTCATAGCATTAGTTTTGGAGTTCATACTGAGTGTCGTCTTTTAGTCTGTCCTCTGTTCCCTGTCTTTTTTTGTCTTATTAGATTTCCAAATCCTTTTTACAATCTCTCCTTTGCACCAAGCAATCCTTCTGTTTTGTAACAGGAATACACATTTTTAAACTTACATTAGGACATCACAGTCAGACAGTACTGTTTTGATGAGTTTTTCCCAAGTAAGCCGCATGTGACCTATAGTCACAGTCTCCTTATCCTTTATATTAATTCCCCCATAGCCTTTTAGATCTGCTATCCTTGTTATACCTCTTCACTTTGTCGCACAGAGACCATACTTTTTTTTTTTTTTTAATGTTAGTCTTCTTTTGCTCTAATCCTGTGGACCAGCTGGCTAAAAGCCTCCCTAATATGCTTCAGTGATTCTCCTAGGAAGACCTTACCATGATTTGTCTTTCTTGTCAGATACAGTCTCAGACAATTCCCTTCAGACAAATACTGATTTATATCAAAACATCAGAATTTACCACAGGATTTTCACTGACTTTAAGTCGTTTGCCATTCTCAGTAAAATTTTATTTATGTATATCAGAGAAAACGGGAAGGACAGGCTCTAGCAGAAGAACAAAAGTCCATTTTACATCTCTCTCATTATTAGAATACTTTGTGTAGCAGATTTAATGATCTTCATGCTTTTAACATGGTTTTCTGTCATCTGAATCAGATTCTGACATCAGAACATGCTATTACTTGAACCTTTAACAAGAGATCATTTGTGTTTAAGAAAGAAATGTGGAAAGGATTGTGAGTCACCTATTTAGAATTTTTTGTTATTCTTCTCCTGGATTCACACATCAATTTACCTCCTATTACCAAGTTTAACTGTAAATAACAATCTAATGCAGCAACAATCTAATGTAAGCAGAAAACAAATATATTCATTAATTCATTAAAGCAGAGTGCAACAGAATTTACATATTTAAGAATAAAATCTAGAGAAGATTATGAAGATGACTGAACCACCTAAGTGATGGTAAGAAAACAGCTAGTTTTTCATATTTCCCTTAGGGTTCTCCTTCCTGTCATGTCTGTACAACTTAGGTATGTACAGTTTCACTTAACTGATGCAGCCGTACTAGTAAACTTACATTATTTAAATCTTGCACTATTATCTGTCTTTCCCTGCAAATGATCATTCCAAATATATATTTTTTTTAAATTCAGAGGAGTTCACATCAAACTATTCATCCAGTCCCAAATGTGAATATTAATAAATTACATCTATTAAAAGTTGGGCCTCTACTCACAGAAAAATTGATTTTTCTTCCACACTACATGACTACATAGGCATTTCACTGTACAGTGCAAGACCACATTCCTGACTCTCTGAGAAAACTAGATGAGCAAATGATCCTTTTACCGGTGTTTTGCTGGTAGGAGGCTATTAAAAAGCTCTGATAAAAATTGTCTCACACACAGACCTTATGAGGGGTGGTTGCAAGGAAGCCTCCATCAAAAAATGGAAGAGCACAAGACCATGGGTGTGGGTCTTTTCTCCCAAGTAACAAGCGATAGAATGAGAGGAAATGGCCTCAAGTTACGCCAGGGGAGGTTTAGACTGGATATTAGGAAAAATTTCTTCACTGAAAGGGTTGTCAGGCATTGGAACAGGCTGCCCAAGGAAGTGGTGGAGTCACCATCCCTGGAGGTATTTAAAAGACGTGTAGA
>NW_008794578.1:637304-657044 GCF_000699145.1 Aptenodytes forsteri
TCCTGCTGGCCACACTATTTCTGTTACAGGCCAGGATGCCATTGGCCTTCTTGGCCGCCTGGGCACACTGCTGGCTCATATTCAGCCGGCTGTCAACCAGCACCCCCAGGTCCTTTTCCGACAGGCAGCTTCCCAGCCACTCTTCCCCAAGCCTGTAGCGCTGCATGGGGTTGTTGTGGCCCAAGTGCAGGACCCGGCACTTGGCCTTGTTGAACCTCATACAGTTGGCCTGGGCCCATTGATCCAGCCTGTCCGGGTCCCTCTGCAGAGCCTTCCTACCCTCGAGCAGATCAACACTCCCACCCAACTTGGTGTCGTCTGCAAACTTACTGAGGGTGCACTCAATCCCCTCATCCAGATCATCATTGATAAAGATATTGAACAAGACCGGCACCAAAATATCTATGTGACAGTCCAAGTGACAACACCAAAGCTGCCAGCCCAGATGCCTGAGAATTCTGCCAGGGAGCCAAAAGCATTTTCTGAGGAAAAAATATCTGCACAGTTTGATATCTCTGCTGCAAAAGATAAGGAGGATGAGCACTATCATGAGCTGAGAATAGTGTATGGCCTATCCCCAAAAAGGGTATATATATTTTTTTATGAAAATAAATCAATTATATAAAATTATATCAATTATATAAAAATATATCAAATATATAAAAATATATCAAAATTATATCAATTATATAAAATTATATAAATCAATAATAAATAAATAATATCACCATGAGCACAAGTATGTTTGGGCAAGGAAGCATCATATACATAGTAAGTGAAGAGTTGTATGCTAAGTGTTTTTCTTTGTTTCACTCTAAATCATGCCCAACATTACTTTACACAGTAACATTTATTATTTGATTTCTTGTATCTTAATTATACCAAAGTATAAAACACACAAAGAAGTAAAAAGACAGTCTCAGAATAAAGCTTTTGAAGTGATAATGCTCACGTGTCAATTCAAAAACTACTTTCTCTTACTGTTAACATAATGACCCCTCTTCAACCAAAAAGTCAATATGGTGTTCCTTTATTGTCAGAATAATTGGCTAGTCAGTGCAATTATTTCTTGTACATCTAGTGCTATAATGGCAATTTAAAATGAAAACATACTTTTTCCATTTATATTTAGAATAAGTGGGAGATTTTAGGATAATCAAATGCCAATGGAATTATTTCAGTTCCATTCTGATTTATTATATCTATTAAAGCAGAAGGTAAAGCATAATAAAGCTATCTGCTTGGTATGCCCAGGAGCTATTTTTCAACACTAAATAACAACCATCTTAATTCTTTTCACCTGTAAAAATCAGAGGTTTAGAAGAAACGCTTGAAATCTGAAAATAATCTTTTCAATATAATAATTTTACCTTTTTTCTTCATAGACTTTCTAAACCAATAGAAAATATTTTTTAGTATTCTTTGCCTATGGAATTATTTTACTGATTATCACCTATTTTTTAAAGGAGCTGACACTATGTGTGAAATCATGGGAAAAAAGCCAGGTCATAAACTTAAGAAAAACTGGCATCATGGTGGAAATAGGAAACTGACCTTTTATAGCAGCACTAATGAGAATTACTCTAATAATTACTGTAACCCCATCTATGAAAACAAATGCTCACAGACAATACATGTTTTAGAACATTTAGACACATCTTACAGTATGCATTAATGCCAGAGATTATTCAAAATCCTTAGTGTTTTAGTGGGTTGATTAGGTTTTTTGATATCTTCATATTAATTCTCTGTGAAATGACAAAGCCAGTTAGTGGAGGGTTTGTACTCTGAAAAGTATTAAAGTGAGACAATGGATAAAAGAACACTTGAGTGTTTGTCATACAGGAAAATGTGCAAATATTTTAGTTCAGGGATTCAATAATACACACAGCTTGATATTTTAGAAGTTGTGCAAAAATCATTTCATCATGTTGAATGAACTCTTCAAGAGACCCAAGAAGGAGTATTAATCCATCACTGTTCTCTGTAACAGAAAAATCAGTTGTTATTCTTCATGCTGCACAATAATGATTGCTCTTGTTTTACTTATTTGAAGTGAGACTGTTATTGTGGAAACCATAGAAATCCAAGGAAGTTTCAACGGTTGCAAACATTTTGCAAATAAGGCAGAAAACCTTGGAGAGACCATTCAGTATGCTGCGTGGTATGGAAGTTAGCATTAAAGAAGTGATGGCAAAGCAGACACAGCAGTAACACAAAACTAGGTGCAGTATAGTACTTCCAGAACTATGTGGAAAGTAAGACCATGTGTTTTAGTTTGAGGATTCTCTAATGTCAAATAAGATTTGAAAGCACACAAAAGCATTTTCTTCAGTAGTGAAATAACAGGATCTTTCTCTTTCAGCCAACTACCTATTTTTTTCTAAATTTTCAAGAATTTATCATCTATCCAGACCATTAAAACAACCTGAGCAGATTAAAATGTACTAGGATGATGTCTGAAAGACAGATACACACATAAAAAAGTTTTTAATTCTGTGTAGGTGTTTACAGATGCATAGGAGTCTAACATGCTGTCATAGTCAAGAGAGATTTAGTCAATAAACTCAGTGGAGTCCAGACAGTATTTCAGCTGACCCTCAAGTACACAGGGATTCATTTGCCCATGTGTAGGTGTCTAGTATCATTTCAAATCCTTTAGGCATGTTGCCTGGCCTTTGGTAGAACCTTAGAAGGGCATGAGTCTCTCACAGGCCCTGTGTCATATCTGACAGTCCTATGTGATGTCTCAGGCAGTCTAGGGTAGCTCAAATGGCATTAGACATCACTGTGTGAGCAACTGAACCAAGCTTTTAGAGGCTACGCAGCTGAATAGATCTCCAGACTTGTTGACTTGTTGATTGTGCTGACTAGGTCTCCTGTGCTGTCTTCAGCTGTTCACCCTTCCAGGTCTAGTGACATTTAAGATGGCATAGAATTCCTTGTCTAGCCTCCAGCTGTGACCCTGGGATGGCACAGGTCTTCCATTGTATCGCACTGTCCCATGTGTATGTCTTTGATAAAGAAGGGCATCTAAAATGGCGCTGAATACTTACATGCAGGCAACTCCATTGAGACCCACTGACTATAACAGAAGCCCAGTTACCTATGGCATATATAGGCACCTAGACATCTAGACACCTTAATTTGTGTGTATAAATCTAAAATCTGAGTTCTCACCAGAAATACATATACATGCAGATTGTGTAGTGAGGTGAGACCCATTTTCTTGGGGTATCAACCAGGCTTCATCAATATGGATTCTAAGAGTTTGCTAGCTCTATACTTGTAACAATAATATCACAAGAAATTTTGCTGCAGGAAAAAAAGCAAACAAATAAACAAACAAAGCCAGCAACATACTAACAAGTTATTTCACTTATATATGATCTGTATTCTTATTGTTTAGTACATACAGAACACAGCATGGACATTATTTACTTGCTGAAATTTTCCAGGCAAATAGGTACGGTAACGCATCTGCATAACAACAGAGCTAAATAATGATAAGAATAATCAAGAGGCCAAGATATTTTATATTTTCCTTTAGAGACTTCTGGAGCAGAAGTCTGACCACCTCACAGGGAAATTTTTAGTATGAAGTTCCACAAGATTTTTAGCGATTAATAAAATCCATATTTTGTTTCAAAAAAAAGTTGTCCTAGGTCTGAATGCATAAAATACCTGAACATTTCTTGATTGTGCTAGCCAGATTACTACTATTGTCTACTGTTAAATGAGGCTATGGTATTTGTTGCCAAATGTCACACTTTCTGACTGAAGGCCTTACAGAGAAATTCAAGCAGGGTTTAAGTAATAAAAGATGTGACAAGTGCCTACAAAGAACCAGGAACCATAATTACAGCAGGAACCAGAATGCTACTGAGTTATATAAGGATGATATTTCACAAAAATCTTTTCTGAGCAGAATAGGAACATGGGGAGAAATAAAAATGTAAAACACATTGACACAGACCAAAGTACAGAAATTAAGTAGAGCAACACAAGCCAGTTAATGTAAGAAAATCAATACAAACTCACAGTTTCATATTAATTGGATCCCTGCCACCTCATAATGATTCATCATCATCTTCATCAAAGCTGAAATATTTTCTAGTTGTCACAAGTTTGATGGTAGAAAGTTAATTGAGCAACATGAATAAATCACCATGTCATTTTTAATACTAGTCTGATTCTCATAGTTAAAGATCCAGGATAGAAGTCCAAAGGCATCTGTTGCTGATGACATACACACCATTCAAGTGTATTCCGGAAGTCCTGCATTAATTTAAAAGGCAGCAGTGAGAATTATTCTTCTTGAGAAAGTGATCTGGATATTGATGGTGACACTAATGAGACAAAACCTCAGAACAGTGCCATTCAGTTCAGGGAAACAGAAAACTAGGAAAAAATCAAACCAAAAGAAGTCATATTAAAGTGATCACTTTATATGTTTCCTGAGTATTTTGGATTCTGTATCGCACTTTTTTACATCCGTATATTGATCCAAATTATGAAAGTTTAAGATGTTACTTTCTGTTTACTGTCTCTCACCAGCACATAGGTGCTGCTCAGTAACTTAGTCACTGTCCTCTTAGTATAAGAATAAAAATAGCCATAGAACAGACAATTTCTCTTTCATCTAACTTTTATTCAAGTATGTAGTGACTTGCGCAAGCCTGTGCCATAAAACAGAAGTAATATGGAAATTACAAATCACTGCATTTATTTTTATAATATCCTGTGTTATTTAAGAATTGAATAAATGTCTTACTGTACTTAGTAGATCTACTACTTCTCCTTTTCTGTAAAAACATACTCAAGCAATATATGTGTGAACAAATGGGAGAAGATATATTAGTATAACTATGATAGAGCAGCTGATATTGGAAAGATGTATTTAAGAACGACAGCATATAATGGGGGATAAATCAAAGGAGGGGAACACAGAACTTTTAAATAATAACACTAAGACTTAAAGAGGAGGAATTTCAGGTACTGCAAGATATCTGGTGACAGTTTATCTTACCTCTGCTTCAAGCAGCTAACAAAGGTGCTTGAGATAGAAATAAAGTAATCTTCAGTTTCTTCATGGTCCTTTATTTGTTTCAGAATTACTCAGTTCAGTGCATACAGTTAGGCAGGATTCATCCAGGCCTTTGAGTGCAATCAAACTAATCTAATGTTGGAATCTTAAAAACTCAATTTTTAGGAATACTGTTGGGTGGAACTTTTACTGATAGTTTCCCTGAAAAAGGTAACAGTGGATTTGAAAATACACATTGGAATCTATTTAAATTCAATATGTGTCTGAAATAAATGCTATCTGAACACCAGCTAATGAAAAAAGATGCTTGCAGAATCTTTCATTTACTTTCCCTTATTGCAATATTCTTTACATCTTCATGGAAAATCAAAATTCCATTCTCAAGAACTCTAAGATTATTTCTTGTTGCAATGAAGAGTAATACTTGAATGTGCCAAATTACTCTCTGAAGGAACATTCTAGAAAAATATGCAAATGATTTCTGATAACATGATCTGACAGTGCTTTGTTGTAGTTTTGTATTGCTTGCTTTCTTTCTGATTCTCAATATTTTTTATAAAACATGAATTTTTTTTGTTGTTTGTTTGTTTTTGTTTTTGTTTTTAAGGAGAAAACAGGTTTTTATTGTACAATGTCAGAATGGATGTTTTGATATTTCCAGTATCCGGATGGAAGCCTGAGCTATTTGGTTCTGACCTATTGCAGAGAAAAAAGAAGACTTGCTGAACCTTCAGTACCTGTTGGATGCGTGACATACACTATGCACAGTCTAGTTCTTAAAAAATGACTTATTTTTGTAGGGAATAATTTTTACTGTGGGATCATAATGTCCAAGTTTCTGTTAGCTTAACTATTTTTCCTGAACTTTGTTCTAGGTGTAGATCTAAACATCTGTGATGTAAGTTGAATTTCAGCTACTCTTGAAAACTATATGGTTTATTAGAATGCACATTTAATGTTTAACTTCATGAACCTACTTAGAATGAGTTCTGACAATCATATACACTGAATAATTATATATTTAGAGAAACCATGGTCAATGAAGATTGTTATTTCAATCACCCAGCTCGACTGTAAGTCATTGACATATACAATTGATTATATACATCAGTTGTAAATTATTTATATTTAAGTGAGTAATCCCATTGGTTTGGGATATTGCATCTATAGCTAAAAGCTTTTTTTAGAGGTTTGGGGTTTTTTTTAATTTTAATTAAATTAAATTAACATTTTGCTCTGAGGAACCGGCCAAAGCACAAAGCAATATAATACCCACCATTAGCTCCAGTTTGTTAATCTGCATTTCAATCTCCAGGCAGAGTGGGGATTAAGAGGCAAACAAAACAAAAATATCTAACTAGTTCTAATTCAGCAAAAACAGTATTAGTTCTATAGTAATGTAATGAATGCACCACCTGCCTTTAACATTCCAATGTTAAGCCATTCTACAGGATTTCTGAATCAAAACAAACTTTGTGACCCATCTATTCTTATTTTCCAAAAAGTCATGACACAGAACATATACATTTCATCAATACGTTTGTAACTTTGTCTAGTTTTCTGATATCTTGTTCAAAGCACTATGTAACCTGTTGTATCAAGATTTTTTTAATTGTGGCTTAGAGTTCTGTATTTTTTGATTGGAAAGCAGTCAATGCTCATTTTGGATGGACAGAGAATCACAAATGGTTATAGTCTAAATACCATGCTCTTCTAAGCTCATTTGACTGCAAAAGGAATTAAATTGGCCTTTGGTAATGCTGATCAGCTGGTTTCCGTGACCTTTCAACATATCCTGTTTGGAGTTAAGATGGAAAAAAAAAAAATTCAAATGTGTAATGAGAACTGGCATATTATGACATTTAATAACTGAATAGAGAACAATGTAAAAAGTTTGATGATAATTAAAGCCAAAGTTTTGTTCATTTGACTGAGTTCTACAGATTTTTAAGTCAATGTTAAAAATTCTTTGCAAAACATATTTCCCATTAGACCAAGAGAATTTATATTAAAAATAATCATATTTATAGCTTTGAATAACATCACAGAATTTGACTTTGTAGACAGAGATTTGTGTTTGTCATCTTCAGTTCTGGGAAATACCTGCTCCTTTCTTAATTACAGACATTAAAGAAACAAGTCACTTCCATTTCCCAGGCCAATAAACAAACAATTATTATTAATTTAAATTGCTTAATTAACTATTATGTATCTGAAATAACAAGGCAAAATAGATACTGTATAATCAATGCACATGAAAACATAAAAAATACATGGCATAATGCTGAAATGTAAATAAGCATCTCTTTCTAGTTTTAGATAGGTTATCAGTAACTCTTCTCAGCCAAAAATTTATCAATGACTAGTCACGTCAATATTTAGAGAAAGTGAACACAAAACAGGCTCAAGTGTAGCTGAAATGAATTTATCTGTTTTACTTGCATGAATATTCATGAACTTTGATTGTCAGTGTTCGGAGAATTCTGTTAGTTAGAAAATGTATATGATGACCTTTGGGGATCTCTGTTCATAATGCAGGCCATCAGATGAATTGCTTCAAGCTGGGCCATAGGTATTTAAAACTTGCAAGACATCCTAATCTAAAAATCCATGAAGATTACTATGCTAATAGAGTATAGTATGAGCGAAGTGTATTATCACTATTAGTGTCAATACCAAAGTCAGTTAAGAAATGGAGGCTCCAGAAATCATACACGCCTAAGTACCAAACATTGGAAAACAGAAAGGAGTAAAATGAAGCAATCTGTCACAGTGAGGGCTCTTCCCCATTCCCTGACAAAGTAATACTGAAATGGGGCTACACAATAGTCTAACAGGGAGTTCAGCTGGTCCCATGGTATGAAGTGTCTGATACAAAAAGTCACAGTATTGGTCATTTTTGGAAGATTTTATGATTGAATTGGTAGAACATCTTTAAATATTTATGTTAAAAGAAACTGGAACGGAAGGTATGAACTGTAAGTGCATACCAAAGGTATGCAAGAACCTTCTAAGAAGCTAGGACATGCTACATTAACTTAATCTTTTTATGAAGACAGACAAATAATTTCAGTTCAAATAAAAAAGATTGCTTGCCAGCTTTGGGTGTGTTTTGATAACAGGAGTAGAGATACATATTACTGTTCACTTTATTTTTACCCATCTTCACAGATCTTTCTGAATATTCATTGTTATCACTAGTGTAGTAGTTTTCCCTGCAGTTAAGTGAAAATGGATTTTTAACGCCCTATAAAAACCTTTCCTAAAAATAAATTTTAAAAAAGGATGTAAATTTCACATAGCTTTTTGTCAAAACTTGGCATCCTTAATTCTTGTTACACTTAATTCCAATATATTAAAGTAAGTGAGTACCATTGTAATGATTGTAACCTTATCTTATTATTAAAGAAATGTGGTATAAAAAAGAAAAGAAATCTAAGGATAGTATAGATACTTCTCAGTTGTTTACCTGACATTTACTTGAAATTCCCAACTTGGAGGTAATTTCCAAGCCTAGCACCACACTGCCCTGACATGAGGAGAGAACAATATGAACTTTGCCCAGGATTATTAGACCCTTTCCTCAATCAAAATGGATAAGAAAAATGTTAAGCATGAGATGCAACACCGGGAAAGAAAGAGAGGTCTGAGAGAGAAGATATCTATAGCATACTAAAGTTATCATGCTTTTTAGAAGCCTGCACTATTCCACTCTTTTAAGTTACAGCTTTCAAAGTTTTCCCTTAGTCACTCACATTTAAAGGATAAATCTTATGAAGTTTCCAAAGATAAAAATACATTGGGCCTAATTTTCTAATGTGCTGATACCCACAGCTGCCTGTGAAATCAGTGGAGGTTTTGGGTGTTCAAGACCTTTGAAAATAGGGCCACTTATTTTTAATTAAAAGGCAGAGGAAGAAATACAGGGGAAGAAGACATGTATAACTATGTCTAGGCAGTTGGAGTTCTGTGACCTCTGCTTTTTACCCTTCTTATAATTGTCGTGCTGTTACCTTGTGCTCTCCTCATCTGTTTCTTGTATCCACCCAGTTTTACAGTTCTACTCTTAGTTCATAACTTTTGGAGCAAGGGATATATTTTAATGACAATGATATACAGGACATAGCACAAACAGGCTTTGATATCTTGCCAAATACTTTCAGTCTTTCCATAATATCAATTAATAGCAATAATAATCAGACAAAGATTTCATCACTTTGAAATCTGAAGCGTTTTCCACAGGTACTGAGCAAAACAAAAAAGATCTCCACAGATTTAGAAGAGCAAAAGGATTTCTGTGTTGGTGTTGATTCCAGACAATACATAATATAGACTGTCATCCAGTGACGCTTGCATCACGACAGTTTAATTATAAGAGCTGGTAAAAATTGCTGCTGCTAGAATGGGCTTTTTAAAAGTGGTAGACTTTATAGATATGACTCTATACTTTCTCTGTTTGTATTCATTCTTTTTATTAAATACACAGCTTTTTTTATATGTACTTGTTTTCTGAAAAAAATGTTAGATGTAATTTTCAAATATTACTGGTTGCCTCTTGACACAATTTCATTTCTGTTAGATTATTCCTTGGATAGGTATGACAGGCATGGAGCTATTTTTATGTAATTTAGCTTGCATTTCACGTTGATAGGTGAAATATCCTGTAGGCAGAAACATTGTATTGTGAAATCCTTCCCTCAGCTTTTTGGACTTGCTTTTTTAATTTTGGCTTGCACATTTTTTATTCTATATCTAAAAGTCATGCACTATGTATAGGGCCTTAGATCCTACTGCATTTTTTTCTGTTTGTGAAGTTCATAATAATAGCTGTTGTGTTGCCAAGTATATCCGATGTTACATTACAATTTATAAAATACTTAATGAAATAAAGTAGTTGTATATACATTCACCAAGTCTTTCTAGGTAAAACAGGCTAAAAGGCTTGAAGTCATGTAATTACAGTCAATAGATAATTTGAAAGTCATGAAAAATTAAGAAGAGAGAGAAATAAAAAAAGAAGTGAAAAAACCCAAAAGGAGTAGAAAGCAGTCTAAGAAAAGCCTGAGGCATCTGAAGACAGTCATTACTGATGCAAGACAAGGGGTATACTAAAGATAGGTAATGTCAAGTGGGAACTATAATGAGCCAGCATTACAGCATGGCTGCCTGCCTCCTAACAGCCAAATAAACTACTGTAGACCTGTTTAAGCTTTTTATTTTGCTGATGGTTATCTTTGGCAAGAACATAAGATTCCTCTTATATACACATGTGATAAAGTAGGGTATTCTCTGCCAAAATTCTGGGAGCAACCATCATTAATGCTAAATGGTTCTTGTAGGAAATGAGAAGAAAAAGATAGGGTGAAGGGAAAATCCCCAATGCATAATGGTTTATTAATAACCACAGGAATTTCTTACATCTGGAATTATCAGCACAGGAAGTTAAAGCATATCAGCCAGCATAAACATCCTTTGTTAAATTAAGAATTTATGGATGAAAGAAGAAGAGGAATAATTGTGTTTCTTAATTGTTCATTAGAATATTCTTATTATGTCTCTTGATCCCAAACCCAGCTTAGAAAAAGCTACTGGCACAAGGAACAATCTATAGATGGATCAGCAGTAACACACATACAGTTGTGCCTATCTGGTATATGGCTGTTTGATTTGAAGGTTTTTACACAGCCAAATTTTCAAGTGAGAGCTGATGCAGACAGAAATAGAGTAAGTCATGTCTGTAGGCCGTAGCTGTAATGTTTCTTCCCAATAAGAGCCTAAGCACTCGAGCCAAGGCCACAGCTCTTACTCTCTGCTTATAACTGAGTTACCATCAGGTTGCCCTCTATTATCCACAACTGGAGACTTTTAGGGAAAAGACTAGATTGCCTTAAAATTGATGGACACAGATGGTACTGCTAGCTGTGCATTGTTTTATTTTTATTTTTTGGTCATGTAACAAAAATGGGTCTTTTTCAGTTCATCCAGTTATGTAAGAGGAAGGGGAGGTGAAACAGGTAGTTCATTTTTAATGACAGTAATTTATTATGCAATTTGTTACTTCAACATAGGTTTCAGAACTTTCGAATTAGACTCATTCAAATGGTAATAACAGCAACACAGGTATTAGGACGAGGCGTTGATCTCATATCTACATGGTGACTTCATTGTGCATAGAGCTCTTAACATTGCTGGCAACACATCTTGTGTAGCTACCCATTCTTAATTTTTGAACGAAAACCCATAATGCTTCCAACTTTAACCAACTTTCACTCCATTCTGTGCAATAACTGCAATAGAAATTTCTCCTGTAATTTCAAAAGAACAAATATTTAACTGAGAACTCAGAGATTTAGTCTTATGTTTGGCTTCTTGGTCAAATATTATTTATCTGTTTCATTTAAGACTTTATTTTTTCATTTTTTCTATTGTTCCAGTCATTATTTCACTTTTTTTTAAGGAACTTTCTAGACTAGCAGTAGAAATTTTTTTTGAAGTACTCACTATGGACATTTTTCAAAATACTGTTATGGATTTGGGCAAAATATAGTGCTTATTTGTAAGCTGTTTCACTGTGGCTCTATCAGAGCCTCCTTGATAAACAAAACCTCTACTTGAGCTATAGAAGTAATGATTGGTGGATCTGTTCCTATAAATGCCATATGTCTTAATTTCATTGATAGAATTTTTGAATGCTACAGCAATGGGTGCTGAAGGAGAAAGAAAGAGTGATCATAACAGCAGTAATAACAGAAATAAACAATTTAACAATGTAAGCTTAATGTTTTGGGATCCATCTGTATTAAAAAGGGACTGGTATACATAAAAATATTATTTTTTTCTATTTTTTAAAATATTTATTCAATTACCGTGAATATCCTTCATATTTTAACAGATGAGCAAACAAATTATTTTAGAACATGGAACTAGAAAAGTGAGTGTAACAATATTCATAATAGACAGGAATCTGAGAGTCTAAATTTTTCTTTCATATTTTCCCTACTTCTCAACTGATTAGTTTTGATGTCAGAAGTCATCCCCTGTAGGTTTCTCTCAAAACAGATAGCTAAATAAATAAATAAATAAATATTAGTTCATCTTAGCTACATAAACATGAACCTGACATAATTTCATTGACATTATTTTTTCCCTCTTCAGACTGTTTCACATTACAATAGGATTAAGAAGGATAGAATTTTGTTTAAACTTTGATTTTCCATGACTTGGATTTATTGCCTCTAACTTTAGGCATTTTATTGAAATACCTCAGTTAGAAGCCCAGTTGCTGTGCACATAGTCAAGGCAGAGAAAAAGTTGTAGGTGACTTTCTAGGAGCGGAATAATATTCAAGAGAACCTCTCTTTCTCTGTTGATTCCAGGGGAACTATAGATCATCTCCTCAGATTAGGCTTTTATGTCTGTTTCCAAGGTAAAATGACAGAAACACTAAAAAGCCACTAAATGGAGACATTATTTTTAGAGCTATTGCTCATGGCCTAAAGACATAGGTGGAAAGAGAAAGAAGCAGGCAGGTATCCAAGTTTTTAGGGCTACTAATCTATGTGTTTCTTGGAAGGGACACTCCTATGTCATTTAAACTTCTTGCTTTCCAGGTCAGACCTATAAAACATGAAAAAAAACCAGATAAATTAAAACTTATGTTTGTATTATACTCACTGGGAAAGCCAGCTCTTCATTGCTGTTTTAATTCTTGTTTGCTTTGACAAGGTCAGTTAAGATGGCATTGACTGTGTTAAATCTACAAAAGGGCAAACCTGCTGTTATTTCAGCAGCAGAATGTAATTCAGAATGTAGCTTCTGCATATAAAGGATGGGCTTACATTTTTAAATGTATCTGTAGTGAATTATACTACTTAAACAATTTCAGGCTGCTGTAGCCAGCCTACTGCTGATAAGTGCTTAACTAAAGTCAACAAAAAGAATTGACTTACTAATACTGTTTTTTGAAATATTAATTCAAATTTCAGCTGTAAAAATAGTAAGTTCTTTAATAAAGTAGCCCTGTTCTCTATCAAAGTTTGCAGAATTCTGTTCTGCCCAAACTGGAGTATATAGATACAGATATATATAGATGTAGATGTAGATATGTAGAACCAAACACTACAATAAAGATTAAAACAAAATCAAAATGGAAATAACATTTGAAATTTTGTAGTTTCTATGTTTTAAACAGTATTGTTTAAACTGATATTTCTTTTGAATATATTTTTTCTTTCTTTTTTTTTTTTCCTATGCCAAACATTTATTTGCACATATCTGTTCTTAGACTCAAAAAAAGCCAAGCAGATACAAGTGTAACAAAAAGGCTTAAAATGTTAAACTGTGTTGTGCTTGGCTTGGATGATGGAACCAGTGCGCACTAAGTGCTTGGCAGTGAGATGCTGTGCCATTCCCTGTATGTATGCTGATAATCAAAGCATTGTATGGAGTGAATGCCACTTCAGTTTTATGAGCTTTTTATGTGACGTGGCATATCAAATCTGCCAAGCAGAGGACCATCTGGAAACAGGTTATCAGAATGGGTTCTGACACCCTCTGACAGACAAGAGGGAAGACAAAGAACAGAATGGGGGAAAAAACCCCACCCCACCCCCAAAAAATCCTGGCCATATACAAATAGAGATTAAGTAAAACAAATCCAGTTTTATTCTGTATACTGGAATAGCGTGTTACTTAATAACAGGCATAGATTCACTCAAGTGAATTTAAAAAATCATTTTAAAATGTACTCGCTTACAGAAAAGCTGGTTTTTGCTCTCTTTTTTCTTTCAGTTACAAAAGCAAAATCTTTCTGGGCATAACAGAAGTCTTATCCTTTTTTCTTCTTCTTTTTCTCCACCTAGGGAATAAAAATGTTTTTTAAAAGCTTCACAGCCTGATGTTCAACACACATTGTAGAAACACTCACAAACAGATTTTTGATAAGTGTTCTGAAGCCATTAGGCTACTGTAGTTCAGCTGAGAAGATATTACACAATCATATATCACTGCAAAAATAAACTTGTGCTCTAAATGTCATCCAGTTATTAAAATACCACAGCTCCTGATAGTTTGACTGAAATGAAGACCTATGAAAAGTCGTTATTTTCACTTGATTGTTGGATTCTTAAGGCAAATTTATCATTTATATAGACATTCTTATCAGGAGTGGATTATAGATGAAAAATCTTGATGCCAGAACCGAAGGGTTAAAATACCCTTGCAGTTGTAAGTCTTTGAGGACTGAAAACATGCTCTGTGCTTTGTATGACTGAGAAACATACATAGACCCTCGTTGAAGACAGTCACAGTCTAAAAACATGAACAAAACAAACCACAGAGGGGTCTAATGATACACCACAATTCTCCAAATAAATCAGTTTAAGAACATATTTACACCAGCTCTGTGTTGAACTGAAATCACTCAGGTGGACATGATTATAGTTCCAGTCTCTAGAGTCAGTCTCAGGGACTACTATAAATCTCATTCTCTTTCTCTCTCTCTCTTTTGTTTGTTTGTTTTCTTCCTGCTTATTTTTTGAACACTGCTTGGAAAACAAGTGTTTCCTAGCTCTAGAGAGGCTTGAGTGAGTTACAAGGTAGACACAGAGTGGAGATGTTCTTGGAGAGTGGCAAGAGAAGAAGTAAGGATTGCTGATTAGCCTAGCAATGAATGAAAATGGGTATTTTTAATTCTCTGAATTGGTTATTGCAGAGTGGAAAAGATCTAGACACGTTTCTTTTTTCTTTTTATTTTTTTTATAAAACAGCTGATATATTAAAAGGAAAATGACACCCCTAGGAAATCCAAGACCTTTTCCTAATGCAGTTCAGGTTTGTTCTTGAAATTGTTGGTGCTAGTGTGATTTATGTGGATGTACTAGAACTGAAAAGTAGTGAGAGTGTAACAGTCATGTCATATACTGGTAACTCCAGGAATGTTTCCCCCTGTCTAATAACATACTGGATGTATTCTATTGTTTTCCCTTTTATACTTTGTTGGATATTGTAACTAATTTTCTAAATTTTTGAATAGTAGTGACTAAACTCATTCATTTATAATGATGACTGAGAACAGGAGGAAGTGGAAATTTGTACTTCAGTCCTTTTATGCAGCCAGACTGTAAAGGCCAAATGTCAGAATAATTATATAAAATATTAAGGTGAAAATTCCAGGGGAAATAACTTCTTCATACATTTTCCTCAAGTATCATTGGAGAAATACTATTCTGAAGTACAAAAAAACCAGAAAAAGTTTAGAGCATGCACCAGTGCTGAGGAGCTCCTTGGGAAGGGTAAGAAGACAGGAACTCCTCTACAGAGACAGAGCAGAAGACATTGAAATGAACATGAGATCTTTTAGACTTTGTGGTAGGATTCTGACATGAGCAAGCACTGTTCCCAAATAATTAACAGATCTTTTCCTTTCTTTGTCCCTTTCGCCCAACCCAGTCCAACAGATCTGTTAGAGCAGTTAATTAGGGTGTGAGAGACAGACTGAGATTCCCTCTCTGGTTTAATTAATAAACTATTGGTTAATCCAGGGTGATCCAAATGATCTCTAAAGGGTCATTTACTAGTTTGTTGATGAGTTTCTCTTTCTAAAATGCATTCTTGATAAATATTTAATTGTTATATTTCCATAAAGGGGCAAGAGTTAGTAAATCAATCTTTTCCAAACAGGAAACAAGGGGAAAGGAGGTGAAATCTGGAGTGGGGTTCTTTTGTTTTACACATCCCATCCTCCTCTATAGAACCGAAGATTAATGGATGACATGCTGCTATTTTCTACTTCAAAATGCAGAAATACAGAATTTAATCTTTTTGTTGCCATGGCACTGACCAAAAAATGGGTCAGATGTGGTGTTAAGGAAAGTTTTTAACTGAATTTTAATATATCTATATGATCTCTTTTACTATATTTATACATATTAGTATATCTATACTATGTACATATATACCTATATATATTTATACCATATATATTTGTTGATACCGGAGACAAATTTAACCTCTCTTTTATAGATGGAGAACTGAAACACAAAGAAAATAAATACCTGCTCTGGGGTGAGAAGGGGAGGTGTGTTAGTGCAGAATATCAGCCCATCGTACCATTGTCTAGATGATCAGCAACCCATCTAGGGTTCACCATGAGAGATCTATATTCCCTACTGAATGCAATTTTGGCATATGTGGTGAAGAAAATGGTTACCAGAATATTAGTGCTATGTTCCCTAAAGAGCAAATAAAATGCAAGAGGCAAGATAAAAGGGCAAAGTGGCTCAGACAGGAGGAGGTAGAGTTACACATTGGAAATCAGGCAAAGGAATCTTTAAATTATAGATTATAGTGAAGGAGAAGTCAGTGAATGGATTTAAAAAGTATGCTGACTTATTTAGAATGATTTATGTAGGAAGATTTCTCCCAGTGCATAAAGATAATATACAATAGGTTTGAAAAAAGAGAGGAGACAGGTTCATCTGCAGTAGATATGGAGCCTGATAAGAGCCTAAACAAATCAAAGTAGGGCAGAGAAAAAGGAAGAGTGACCTTTTAGACAAACTGTGTGTGCAAAGAGGGAGGAGAGAGAGGAAAAACTGGATTTGGACCAATCAACTGAAAGACTCTTCTTAACAGCACAAAGAAGGTGCAGTGCTGTCAAGAATAGCAGAAGTTTACTAATGAAAAAAGTACTGAAGAGAAGTATATTTATCTTGGGCCCTATTACTTTTAAGTTGACCAGGAGACCTGAGAAAGGAAATGTCTGAGAAATATGTTGCTTTGGTTAGAAGTAATGCAAAGAATTGGAAAATAATCATAAAGTTGGAGGGAAGGTGTAAAAAGGTGCAAAAAGATAACAAGGTGAAGAAAATAACAGTGCTAATGAGGAAGATAAGTGCCCTAATGTCTGATTTGTGAAGTGCTGTATGTATCTGTGTAGTTTCTCCCACACATATGTAGAAAATAAGCTTATGAATAAATTCCGATGGCTTTATTTAAAATGTTGTTGTATAATAACGTGCTATATCATACAGCAGTTGGAAAAAAGTGCTGAAATCTTAGCTAAAGTAATATTCTGTTAAGAAGTAAAGGCAAAGATTGCTAGGCACTGCTAAACCATTTATTCAGTGGTCTAGGAAGCAGGGAAAACATGGACTCCATCTTAACTAAAATCAGTCCACTGTTAAGCTTTTGCTGGTATAACTTTTTAATCTATCTGCCAATACAATAAAAAAGAAGCTATAAATGAACTGATTAGCTTGCTCCTTTTCTGTGGAGCTTCTTCCTAAAAAGATCTCTAGAATATTTTATTCCTCCCTAGAAACAAACTTTTATACTTGTATAGGGAGCAATTAAAATTAGAGTGTGAGATGATGCTAAATGGGAACCAAGTAACAGCGAAAGAAAAGTCATTCTCCACTCTCCACATCATTCAATCTAAAGCAGCAAAGGACAAATTACTAGTGCAAACTTCACAAAAGGAAACTTCACATTTTCTGTTCATAATTCAACAGTGTAATTCAAAATCACCACTTAACACCTTCTGCTCCCTGAAACTTTTCCTTAGACCGGTTATTAAATAAATGAAATTAATTCAAGTGTATGTTTGCACTTTTGGCTTTGTGTTTTTCCTTTTATGGCAATTTAATGTAAATGTATTTTGACAACAGATATAATATGTCTTCAATGAAGCAAGAGGCTATGGCACTCAGACCGGGAGGATCTCTCATGTGCAGTGCCACTGTATCTTTGCAAACATTTAACTTAATTATGATGTTTTGGTGAATCATCCTTGAACGAGGTCTAAAATATAACTCATTAAAACCATGTTTTGATCCCTTCATTTATCAGAGCGCACAAAATAATTGTCTTCAACACTCATGCAAATCATGTATTCACCGCTCAAATTTAAAGCTCAAGATTGAAAGATATCAAAAATGGATGAAACTTTCCTTCACACATAAAGTGTGTATGTGTGTGGGAAAGACGGGGAAGGTGGAGACATTCTGACAAAAGTTAGTAACAAAAGTTGCTGCAGCCTGAAGCTGAAGTAACTAATCTCTTGGTGACTTATGTGAAGGTTTTATGTTGTCTTGCCTAGCAAGTCGTAAAAAAATTATACCTTAGCTACTCTAGCCAGCTGCCACATTTATCAGTAAGGACTCATTCTGCAAAACTACAGATGGGCAGGTATAGATATTCCTATTTCTGTACAGCAGACAGTAAATGTTTATTCACAGCTGGCAGGTCAACTCAAATTACCTGCAAAAATGTTCACTTCAGCCATTTATTTGGGCAGAAAAAAAAGAAAAAAACCCTACAAAGAAACAGTATCTGATACCGAGGGAAAATTAAAAGTGGGAAGACAAAAGTTTTAGTCGATTATGCCCCCGTCAGGCCTTATTCTGAAAGGTGTTTGGTGAGATAATTGACTGATATTTGGTTTACATTTTGCATGCCAATTAAATGAATTCAAATACTGCACATATAGTTGTGTAGATATGCAGTTATAAATACAATAAATGAGTTTGGAATCCATGCAGGCATAATAAAGAAAAAGAAATAGGAAATTGATTCAGTATTACATCTCCTAAGCCAATTAATTTAATTTTGTGTAATTATTAATTAACTGTTTGCAAAGTGTTGCAAAATATTATGTCATACATACAATATATGCTAGAAGTTACCACCATGGTTAAGAATCATACATTCATAAGCACTAGAGGCCACTTAAACAGCAGTTAAGTGCACAAAGCTGTCAAAAATATGTATTTTTGTACATCTTGTGAATGATATTAACATGCAAATGGAAAATGAGGATGGGGAATGTTAAGTAGCATGTTAGGCCGAGTAGAGTGTTCCTTGAAACGTTTCCTGCTTTTTGTTTTTATACACTACTGAGTGCAAAGTGCATTCTTACTACCGTTTCATTTTATCTTAAGACATTAAGGAGTGAATTTCAGAAGTTAATAAAGGGAGCAAGTCACCTTGCTTTGCCTCAATATGTTGAGCCAAATATAAAAGGGGATTTAGATGTTGCTATACCAGTTTTCACCTAAACTATTAATTAGGTCTCCAGGACGGGTAATGGCTCACAGCCCTCAGATGGATGTCTGACTTTCCTCCAGACTGAATACAGTTCTGAACAACACTTGCAAGCTGTGTGTTAGGACACTGGAAATAAAAAAAACAGAAACAGTTAAAAAGGTGAAGGCATCTAAAATTGTCTCTTCTGCATAGGTGCAAGGACAATTTGGTGCCTGTGAAACTGGGCTCAGTCCTGCATATTTTAAATATCCTTGGGCATTTGTATGAAAAGTAACATACATGTGTGTGCATATACATACATATGTATATATGCATGTTTACTAATGTAAGTGCTTCTTGACTAGCAGTCTTAATTCCCACTCCAGGGGAATTTAAGCACACAAGTTCGAATTCTCAGGAGAGCACCTAAAAACCATTCTGAGGGCTAGTGTTGGAACTGGGAAGGAACACTGTCCTCCTAAAGAAGGAACACATTTTCTGTTGAGACAGTGTATTGGGTTTAGGTGGCAAGGTTTTGGTAGTGGGTGGGCTGCAGGGGTGGCTTCTGTGAAAAGATGCCAGCAGCTTTCTCCATGTCAGACAGAGCCAATGCCAGCTGGCTCAAAGACAGACCCGCCGCTGGCCAAGGCCAAGCCCATCAGCCTCTG